>NC_063188.1:55460316-55569050 GCF_023159225.1 Perognathus longimembris pacificus
ATGAGCAGCAACCAAAGTTCACTTTTCAGACAAGTAATGAGTATATAACCCTAAGCAAGTAAGGTAATAATTCAGAACTTCTTCCATAGAGTACCACAGATTTAATTTTCACAAGTGTGCAATATAAGGCATCTTGAAACAAAGAGGCTTATAATAGTCCAAAGCAAATTATATTTGCCATGATTTAAGAATAGATTAACAACTATACTAACGGGGCTGGGGATATAGCCTAGTGGCAAGAGTGCCTGCCTCAGATACACGAGGCCCTAGGTTCGATTCCCCAGCACCACATATACAGAAAACGGCCAGAAGCGGCGCTGTGGCTCAAGTGGCAGAGTGCTAGCCTTGAGCGGGAAGAAGCCAGGGACAGTGCTCAGGCCCTGAGTTCAAGGCCCAGGACTGGCCAAAAAAAAAAAAAAAAACAAAAACAAACAAACAAAAAAAAACAACTATACTAACAATGGTGTAACGGCAGTGATTACTAATGAGTACACTAATAATAGTGACAGAATATAGAGAAATAAAAAATATATGCCTCAAAATATTTAGAATGGTTAATATCTTAGTGTTTATTTGATAAATAAACGGTCTATTAGGAACAATAGAGTCTTTTTAGAACACTTGCTGTACCACTATGCTTGGTATTTTATGTGTACATGTCATTCAACCAATGGAGATGACGAATGTGTTATAAACCTCACTTTTGAAATGAGACTGAAAATGTTAACTAATTCACCTGAGATCACACAGGCAATAAAGTCAGCAGCAACTTTCTTTATAGATCTTTGGCATTTAACCATTGTGCTATACACTCACTTCTAGTAGCTCACAGTGTTGTGGTTAGAACAGAACTCACAACCAGACACATTTCAGTAAGAGTTCAATGGTACAGTTCTAGATTGAAACAGATAGTATCTGAATATCCAGATAATATAACTCAGTCTAAGATATATTTCAAAATCATGCTAATGGAATTTGAGATAGTTTACTGCGCTGAATAGTCATGTAGGTGAAGCAGAAGCAAGAGGAAAGCCACTCCACACGTCCTTCTTACTTTCTGTTGCATAGGAACAAACTTTCATTTCAATCAATAATGATGTTTGAGAAGGATTTAACTCCGAATTTCAATTCAGAAATTTATTTGTCAGAAAATCCTAGGAGGAAATTAGTGAAGTTTCATGGAACTGTGTGTGTCTGATTTTTTAATTTATTTTTTTCTTTATTGTCAAAGTGAAGTACAGAGGGGTTATAGTTCATATGTAAGGCAGTGAGTACATTTCTTGTTCAACTTGTTACCTCCTCCCTCATTTTTCCACCTCCCCCTCCCCCTTTCCTTCTCCCCCACAAGAATTGTAAAGTTGGTTTATACCAAATGGTTTTGTAAGTATTGCTTTTGGAATCATTTGTCTTTTTATCCTTTGTCTCTCAATTTTGATAATCCCTTTCCCTTCCCTAGTTCTAATACACATATATACAGTACACAGGGTACTCAGATGAGATACAGTGATAGCAGGGTTGCAACCACAGGAAGGGAATCCAAGAGAAACAAAGAAAAGTTATGGTTTCACATGGCATGTGGGAAATAATTACAACAATGATATAACACTTGTTTCCATGACGTGGAGTTCATTTCACTTAGTATCATCTTATGGGTTATTAAAGACATAGCTATTGGGCTATTGTGATCCTCTGCTGTGACTAGCCTAAACATGTACTAATTATTCCCTATGAGGGAAACCATAGAGTACATGTTTCTTTGGGTCTGGCTCATTTCACTTAGTATAATTTTTTCCAAGTCCTTCTATTTCCTTACAAATGGGGAAGTGTCATTCTTTCTGTTAGAGGCATAGAATTCCATTGTGTATATGTACCACATTTTCCTGATCCACTCATCTACTGAGGGGCATCTGAGTTGAATCTTGCTTTCATAAAATCTAGAAATCTTAAACATTTTAAGTCTTGCTTTTTGGGTCTTAAACAATACATTTTTAAAAATTTTATTGTAAAGGTGATATACAGAGGGATTACAGCTACATACATAATGAGTACATTTTTTTTCAAACAGTGTTAATCTCTCCCTCATTTTCTCCTGCTTTCCCTCCACCCGACTTCTCTGTCTCCCAAGTTGTAAAGCTCATTTCCAACAGTCTAGTGAGTATTGCTATTGCATTGATTCACCCTTTGTCTACCCTTTCTGTGCTCCCTCTTATTTTTTTTAACTTCTGCTAATATCATATTAAGTTAGACTTATGGAGACAAAGAAAGTTGGGGGAATTTATTGAAAATAATTGCTATTTTTTTCAAATATACTTAAAGTAATTTTCATGTCTGTATAATTTTTTCAGCAAAAGAACTAAACCCACACAATCTAAATAATGGGTAAAATAGAAGATATTGCTCATTTTTTACCATTGTATATGTCACTTTTCACTTTCCTGTTTGTATACATATTTACATGGCATGCTCTATCTATGCTATATGTACACAAATTCATTTGGAGAATGTAAGTTTATGCTAAAATCTGTTGCCTCAATTCATAGTCTCTGAAATACTGAAATAGTAATTTTTCTCTTTTTTGTCATGGCGTGAAGAATTATTAAAATAGAAAGATTTTACAACTCCATGATAGCTTCACTGAGTTCTCAAAAATAAGTGTTTAATGAGACTAAAATGATAAAGAAATAATTAAACATATGATAAGACAAGTATGGAGTAATCCATCAATTATATTACTAGATATATACCCCAAGGAAATGAAGTGAGCTTTTCAGAGATACTTCCATTTGTGTTTAGTATAGCACTGTTCACAATAGCCAGGATGCTGAACCAATTTCAAAGACTATCAACATTAGAATATATAAGCAAAATATGGCTTGTATAACACACAATGAAATACTATTGAGCTATGGTAAAGCATTATCATTTAATTGCAACCACATGCCTGGACCTACTAGGAAGTTACACTGCATAAGTCAGGCCTCACTTAGAATCTAAGAAAGTTTATCTTATAGGAGTTGATAGTGGACTGGTGGTTATTAGAGACTGAGTAGAGAGGAGAAAAGAGGTAGAATTTGCTCTAGATTTAGTTTGATAGGAAGAATACATTCTGGTGATTTATGTCATAACAGGATGAATAATTATAATAATACACTGTGAATAGCAGAATAGGTAGTAGAGAAATTTGAATGTATTCATTGTAAAGAAATGATAAAAATGTAAGTGATAGGAATACTAATTACCCTGTATTGATCATTAGCCAATGAGTTTGTGAATCAAAATATCACATTGTGACTGATAGATAGGTACAATTATTATGTGTCATTCAAAAAGATAAAAACAATTAATAAACTATGTAGACACAAAAAAATGGGCAGCTGTGCATCAGTGGCTCACATATGTAACCCTAGTTACTAAGGAGGCTGAGATCTGAGGATTGTGGTAAAGCCAGCCCGGGAAGAAAAGTCTATGAGACTCTTATCTCCAATAAACCACTCAGAAAAAACCACTGTGGCTCAAGTGGTAGAGTACCTGCCTTGAGCTGAAGAGCTCAGGGACAGTGGCCAGGCCCAGAGTTCAAGCCCCATGATAGGCAAAAAAAAAAAAAAAAAAAAAACAGGGCAGTGAAGGATGTGATAATAAAGATAAAATGAAGCTGAGGGAGCTTTCGCGGGAGGCTGTGCTGTCCCGGAGCCCTCATGGTGCATAGCAGCTGCAAGTTGCTCAGAAAGTATGGAAAATTCATTGATAAACTAAGAGTCTTCACCAAAGGAGGAAGTGGTAGAATGCGTTATCCTCGTTTAGGTGGAGAAGGTGGAAAAGGTGGTGATGTACGGGTTGTAACACATAGAAGGATGTCATTAAAGAACCTGAAAGACAAATATCCTCAGAAACGGTTTGTGGCCTGAGAAGGAGCAAACAGTCGGGTCAGTGCTTTGAAAGGCTCCAAAGGAAAAGACTGTGAAACCCCTGTTCCTCTGGGTATTTCAGTAACTGATGAAAATGGAGAATTCAACAAAGAGGAAGACAGACTTTTGGTAGCGGAAGGTGGCCTTGGTGGTAAATTACTTACAAATTTCTTACCTTTGAAAGGTCAAAAATGAACAATTCACCCTGACTTAAAGCTGATAGCTGATGTTGGCCTAGTAGGATTCCCAAATGCTGGAAAATCCTCTTTGCTAAGTTAGGTTTATTGTGCAAAACCTGTGATTGCAGATTATGCATTTACAACATTAAAGCCTGAGCTTGGAAAGATTATGTACAGTGACTTCAAACAGATATCAGTAGCTGATCTCCCAGGTTTGATAGAAGGAACACATAAGAACAAGGGAATGGGCCACAAATTCCTCAAGCATATAGAAAGAACAAGACAACTACTTTTTGTTGTTGGTGTTTCTGGATTTCAATACAGAACTGTCTTTGAAACTGGTTATACTACTGACAAAGAGTTGGAGTTGTACAAAGAAGAACTTCATGGGGCTGGGGATATGGCCTAGTTCAAGAGTGCTTGCCTCGGAAACACGAGGCCCTAGGTTCGATTCCCCAGCACCACATATACAGAAAACGGCCAGAAGCGGCGCTGTGGCTCAAGTGGCGGAGTGCTAGCCTTGAGCGGGAAGAAGCCAGGGACGGTGCTCAGGCCCTGAGTCCAAGGCCCAGGACTGGCCAAAAAAAAAAAAAAAAAAAAAAAGAAGAAGAAGAACTTCATGCAAAACCTTCACTCTTGACCATTAATAAAATGGACTTGCCAGATGCCCAAGATAAATTTCATGAACTGATGTACTAACTCCAGAATCCTAAAGATTTCTTGCATCTATTTGAAAAAAAAAAAAAAAAAAGATTGCAGAAAAGATTATGGAGTTCCAACATGTCATCCCCATCTCTGCAATTACAGGAGAGGAATTGAAGAATTAAAGAGTTGTATAAGGAAATCACTGGATGAACATGCTAACCAAGAAAACAAAACATATATCATGAGAAACAGTTGCTTAATTTAAGAACTCTCAGTACAGTTGTACGGTAGGCTGCCATCAAAACATGCTTTTACAAGTTCCAGGAAGGGTATTATTTAAATCTAGTAAAAATAGAATACTGTCTGGTCCTAAGAAAGAAAGAAATCATGTTATTTTTAACAATATGGATGAACCCAGAATACATTATGTTCAAAGTGATAAGCCAGGAACAAGAGATAAACACCACATGATTTAACTTCTATGTGGAATCTAAGAAGTTTCATCTGGTAGAAACAGTAGAATGATCATTAGCAGAGACAGGGAGATAGGAGGTTGGCAAGATGTTAGTTAAAAGGAAAAGGGTTTCATTTATTTTGAATAAACTTTGTTGTACAGTTACAACAGTGTATCTTATTTTAAAAGTTGATAAGAAAATGTTCTTACCACAAAAAAGAAATCTCTATGTAAATGCATATGTTAATTAGCTTCATTGAGCCATTCCAAGAGTATATACATACTTCACTTCAAAATGTCATGCTTACATATAAGCATATATACTATTTGTGTATTAATTGGAAAGTTTTACATAACTTATTTTAGTATTATTATTACTGTTACATATGCCATCATTCAGGAACTCTAGCATTTCGTTTGTATGTTACTAGAGTTTGAATTCAGGGCCTTTTGCTTGCTAGGCAGATATTCTTCCAAAAAGCCGTACCCCAGACCTAGGAAATACTACTACTACTTTTTAAGTTATTGGTTATTGCTTTATCATTTATACATAGACAGTAGAAATGCAACTGAGAACTAAAAATTACATTTATAATCCTATGACCAACTCACATATAACAACAGTTACTCCTTTACCTCTAATGTTCCTACTGAGATCATTATTTTAAAATTATAAAGGAGGTTTCCCTGAAAGATCAGAATGAGCCACTAGGGTTTGCTCTTAGGTCTGTCATGTCCCTGGTGCACAAAATATATAACAGTTCTCTTTTTGGAAAAAATCTCAAAGCTCTACATAGGAACATAATGTTTAGGGACAAGACAGATCACTGATAATACTTGAGAAACCATTAATCATTGTGATTTGAGCCTTTGGAAAATTTTTCTAAGTATCATAAACATTTTATTTTTCAACTTTAGAGAAGACTGATATATGTGTCTCATTTTCTTATGCCCTACACCTATGTTTCATTTTCCACTTTTATATTTATTAAAGTGAAAATAATAGACATGGAAACTACACAGTATGAAACATCAGTATATTTGGGAGAGTTCACAATTTATAAATTTCTGCCTGGATGTTTAAAAAAAACACAAATAGGAATTTTTCTTTTTGTATGAGTTTTATTGTAGAATGTACATATTGTAAAAAAAAAAACCAGTAGGTACAGCCTATAGTAAAAAATTACTACTTTCTGCATGAAGTCCCTAAGTCCTTCCCATAAAAGCCATTGTTAATAGTTTATGTTCTTGCAGAAAATTTTAATGTATGTATTTTGTGCCCAAGAGAGTTAATTTATAAAAAAAAATGAAGCTGTGGAGATCTGTCTGTTATATTAAAGTCTTAAAGCTAATATTTACTTTTATTTACCATATGAATATTATCATGTTGGTCATTGGAAATTCAAGGTGAAGAATATGTGGACCCTGCCCTCAAGAGTGTCCCAGTTAAGAGACAGTGCCCTTCACTTCAGTACTGAATGATACTTATACCCCCAAGTAGTAAGTTTAGGTCCTAGAATTTTTGTAAAAATATCTCTTGGGTTATTATACCTATTCATTTCACTGTTAATTATTTACTAATCAACATTTAATACTCTTCCAAATCAGGCAGTAAGGTCATATCAACTGCACTGCCTATTAGCTAGGTTGAGACCTTGATTTTTGGGCCCTCATAAGTATTACACAGCTACTCTCCATCAATTAATCATGGCTACAGCAGTGTCAACTGACCACAAGTAGGGACTTAGGGGTTTGAGGACTGACTTCAGAATCAATAGTATAATACAATCCACATGGTAAAGCTTTGATGAAGAGTATGTGCATTAAGCCATAGAAGTGTCTTATGAAACATTTAATAAATGGTAGCTTTGTTATAATTATTTAGCAGCATTTCCAAAAGTGAGCTTCTGTAAGTACTGCTCTAGGAGCTATCCTTACAAATAAACAAATAACTATTATTGTTTTCCTGAAGTGCTCTGCGGACAAATGGTTTCAGGAAATGTTGGCAGCTAATAGCCTCTATTGAGATATTGGTAATGCAATTAGCATATTAAAGTCTCTGTAGACATCAGAATCCCAGAAGGAAACAAAGTTTAATTCAGGTGATTCGCATAAAGATATTTAATAAAGTGACCTTTTAAGGAGTATTGGGTAGAGTTAGCAGACAAACAAAGGATGTTTTGGCACCCCAGAGACTATCAACTAATCATTATTGTCTCTGGGGCTAAAGGGTTGAGGAGACTTAGTATTTCTTTCCTCTTCTTCAGTAAATTCCTAATCACCATGTACAACTCAGCTTAATTGTCATTTTATAAATCACACCTTTAAATCTCTTCAGGATACATTTGACACATACTGCCTACTGGCCAGAGGAAAAGGCAGCCCAGTGATAAAGTCCTTATGAGTTAGCCTCAGTGACACAGAGCAAGGAAAAAAGCTCAGGAGAATAGTTGGAGGTAGAGGCAAAACAAAGAAAATCAAATGTCCTTAGTTTCTAAGTATATTTCCTGAATACATAATACATTTGAATACAGACTTCCTTCTTGAAATAGCTAGCAGATAAGATTTTTGAATGTTTCCAACACAAAGAAATGATAAATGTTTGAGGTCATAAAGATGGCAATTACTCTCAAGTATCCTTATACATTGTAAATGTGGGCTCTGGGAATATGGCCTAGTGGTAGAGTGCTTGCCTGGCATACATGAAGCCCTACATTTGATTCCTCAGCACCACATATATAGAAAACCGGAAAGTGGTGCTGTAGCTCAAGGGTAGAGTGCTAGCCTTGAGCAAAAAGAAGCCAGGAACACCCACAGCAACTAGCCTGTAGTTTGTGTATGATGTTTTTCAGCCACTTGTTGTTATTTACTGCAGCTTTCTCCACATTCCCTTCTGAAGTATGTCCCCATGTGCAGCCTCTCCCTCTTTGGATGTCTCCTGCACTCCTTACCTTTACTCAGGTCAGCTCTCCTTTCCTGGCCTCTTCCTCACTCAAACCCCAAGAAATAGCTGAGAGCCCAGGAGAGAGCAGAGGGAGCCTGTTCATGTGAAAGGCAAATGTTCTAGGTTGTACCTGAAACTGGCTCTTAGACTTTGTGGAAAGCTTTGAAGACTTTTACTTCCTTCACATGAGTCTTTGTAATGCTTGTATAGGTAATGTTGATGCTCACAGCTTTCTTTTCCTTTAATCTGGACGTTCAGGTAACCTGTATTTCCATTTTTCCTGTAACTGTTTTGTTTTCTTTTTTCCCTTCTTCCTCTCCTTTGGCTCTATGCCTGTCCCACTAGGAACACATAAACTTCACTTACAGATTCCTTAATATGATCTGTGGAGAATATACAGAGCTTAAACACATCAATAAATACTTTAACTTCAACCAAAGGAAAAAAAAAGAAGCCAGGGACATTGCTCAGGCCCTGAGTCCAAGCCCCAGGACTGGCAGAAAAAAAGATTTAGCTTACATTGTAAATTTATTGGAATATCTCACTGTACTGCATAAATATGCATAGTGCTTATGTGTTATTTTAAGACAGTCTGTGAAAGCTGATAAACAACATATTATGAAACATTTTAAGAACTATAGTGGAAATGATCTGTCTTAAAGGTCCACCTTTACCTAGGAGCTACAATTTAGTGAGGTTCTCTGGATACAAGGTCTGGATACAATGAATAACATCAAAAGGATAGCTCTTACAGAGTAAGTGAAATAAATACAATTTGACATATGTTTAATATGCCTTAATTTACATAATAAACACATTCATTTTCATGAAAATAAAAATAACAGAGCTAAGATAAAATAACTTTATACACCCCTGCAAAACACAAAGGTATACAGCAACCAAACTAATAGTTAAAAAATGCTAAATTGGGGCTGGGGATATAGCCTAGTGGCAAGAGTGCCTGCCTCGGATACACGAGGCCCTAGGTTCGATTCCCCAGCACCACATATACAGAAAACGGCCAGAAGCGGCGCTGTGGCTCAAGTGGCAGAGTGCTAGCCTTGAGCGGGAAGAAGCCAGGGACAGTGCTCAGGCCCTGAGTCCAAGGCCCAGGACTGGCCAAAAAAAAAAATGCTAAATTTACAATTACAGGAAACATCAGAATTTTGTGGGTTTTTTTGCCATTCCTGGGCCTTGGACTCAGGGCCTGAGCACTGTCCCTGGCTTCTTTTTGTCCAAGGCTAGCACTATGCCACTTGAGCCACAGCGCCACTTCTGGCCATTTTCTATATATGTGGTACTGGGGAATAGAACCCAGGGCTTCATGTATAGGAGGCAAACACTCTTGCCACTAGGCCATATTTGCAGCCCAGAATTTTTGCATTCATTCTTAATCTAACACACTTGATATAGCATGGCCCTAGTTTTGAGGGGGTAGCAATACAGCTTTTCATTCACTTCCAAGAACTATAGGGAATTAATAAGCTTCTATTTCCAAGTTTAACCTATGTAAAAGTCGCTTGAAGGACTAGCCCCTTTTTTCCCAAATTGGTATCTCAAATGTAAACATGTAGCATTAACACATCTAAGATGGAGAAAATGGTAGAAAGCAATAAGCACTGTTCAAAAAGCTACCAATGACTACAAATCTACAGATTTTTATAGCAATGCATCTAGGTCTGGAATGTGATCCTTTGGAAATTAAGGCAGCCATATATAGATGGAGGTCAGAAAATCTACAAACAAGGATCATCAAGTTATATTCTTAGGAAAGATCTGAGATCTTAAATCTTTATTATTTCACATTGATCTTATGACTCAAGTTTTTCCAGCTACTCATTAGGTGTTTCAGGAATCACAGTAAAGACAAACTAACCACTCACTAAGCTAATGAAACATAACCTTCTGCGATCACATTGAAAAAACAACACAGATTTCAAATAATGGTTTAGAAAATATACTATATTTTTAAAAAGAGCAAAACAAATGATAGTAACTACAACATGTAACAAAAGCAAACCTCAGTTGGGAATGTATTTTATATCTACTAGCTGAGTTCCAAGAGCTATTGCATTATATTAGAAATGACCAATTTTCAAAAAAATAAATAACATGCACAGCAACAAGAAAATTAAATTTATTCCTATGGGCTAGGATGGGGGATAGATTAATGAACAGAAACTCTCCCTGAGTAAACATTGTCATTTACAGTAGGTAAAATTTTAAACATGTGTTTTAAAGAGCTACAAGAGACAGTTGATAAGAAGTTATAGCACCAGGAAAAAATATATCAATTAAAAACCAAACTGAGTTGGGCACAGTGGCTCACACTTATAATTGTGACTACTCAAGATTCAGAAATTGGGACGATCACAGTTAGAGGCCAGCCCAGGCAAAATGTCTGTGAGATCCTTTCTCAATTAATAAAAAACTGGATGTGTTTATATGCACCTATTATCACAGCTAGATGGGAAATGTAAATAAGAGAATAAGGATGTAGACTGTCCCAAGTTTAAGGGTGAGACCATTTCTCACATATAACCAAAAACAATAATAACAACAACATAGCTCAGGTGGTAAAGTGCATGTCTGTGAATAAACTTTGGTGTGGTAAAAATAAATGTGTAACCAAAAAGAAAAAAATACAAAAGGAGAGGTTAGATGATTTTCACTAGTAAAGCCTACCACTCAAGGGAGACCTCAAATAGTATAGATATAGTAAAGACCTCAAATTCTTAGAATTCCCAAATTCAAAGTTCAGCGAAAATAAAACAGTAAGTGGATACTTTAAAGGGGTAGGGTGGGGCCAAGGAGAAAAGGCTAGATGAGTGAAGAAGAGAAAAAGAGGAGAATGCAGTCAAGAATCAAAATACATTGTACAAAATAAAGAAGAGTGAGAAGAGGGGTAAGTGGAGGAGGGATGGGTAAGAATGTTGAAAGGGGTGACATTGATCAAGATATATTGAAACTCCTTTGTACAATATTTTAAAGATAATAAAAATTTAACAAAAAAGGAAAAAAAGGATGAAAATAATTGATGTGGAAAATGGAACTGAGAAAACCAATTTACATAAACGTTCAGCAAATTAGGACCCAACAGGCATTCACGAAAATTGCACAGCGAACATTATGTTCATTGGTGAAAGAATGAAAGACACAATAATAAGAGAATGGTGCCTACTTTCACCAATTTCTTTAGCATTGTGTTTGAGGTTTTAGTTATAAAAATCCACAGAGAAAAATGATATTCAAACCAGAAAGCAAAAATAAAACTCTATTTTCAGCAAAGCAAAACAAATATTTAAAGCAATAATACCCAAAACCCAGGTGACATGATATAGTTCATAAAAATATCTTAAAGATTTATAAGGAATCTGGTTAGAAATAATAAGTAAGTTAAGGAAAATTACATAATCTAAGATAAACAAAAGAAATCACATCCATTTACATACAGCAGCAAAAATTATCTGAAAATAAAATTAACAATAAATAATTTATAAGAGCATCTGAATAATAATATGTGTGTATGAATTTAAACATGCATACGAAGGCTCATACAATGAAAACCATAAAACATGGCAGGAAGAAGATAAAGAAGACCTAAATGATAGAAAGATATTCCATGTTCATGGACTGGAAGACAATATTTTTAAGATGGCATTAGTCCCCCAAAGAATCAATAACTTCATTGCAATCCTTATCAAAATCCCGCGTTCTATTTCTTCATAAGTGAAAAACATACACCTGAAAAACCACATGTAATTGCAAAAGTATAAAAATTTACCACATAATCTTCAAAAAGAACAAATTTGAAGAACTTGTACCTCCAACCTTACTACAAATCTGTAGTAATCAAAGCAATATGATTCTGTCAAGAAGAGTAGACAAATAGCTAAATAGAATAGAACTGAGTCCAAATATAAAAGCCTCTACTTATTGTTAGCTGATTTTTAGCAATACCATCAAGACCATTCAATAGAAAAAAGAAACAGTCTCTCTTTAACAAACTTCATATGCATTTGAGAAATAATTGAGATCCTTACTTCAACCCATATACAAAAGTTACCTGGGAATAGAGCAAAGAAAGAAATATGTTAAATATTCCTAAAAAATATAAGAATAAACCTTTATGATCTTGGGTTCACAAATAATTATTTATATAATTCCAAAACTGAAGAAAACAAATGGCCAGGACAAGGCTCAAAAGGTGAATCACCTGTCCAGAAAGCAAGAGCTGAGTTGGAACTGATGGATCAGTCAAGTTGATACAACACATAGAAATAACAATCACAGAATGCAAAAGACATAACAAAAATCAGTAGTTCCAATAAACAAATTTATCAGAAAATCTGACACTAGTGTAGGTACAACCACAGGAAGGTGATACAAGAAGATCATCAATAATAGAAGCTACAGTTACACATGGCATGTTGAAAGTAGTTACAACTGTGATATAACAATTGTTTCCATAACATGGAGTTCATTTCACTTAGCATCATCTTATGTGTTCATAAGGGTATAGCTATTGGGCTCTTGTGAGCCTCTGCTGTGACTTACACTATCTCTGTATCTTACCTGAGTATATTGGAAACCATGCATACTGGTATTAGAACTAGGAAATTGAAAGGGAATACCAAAATCAAGAGACACAGGGTAAAAAAAGACAAACAACCACAAAAGCAATACTTGCAAAACTGGTGTAAATGAACTGAACATCTCATTGGGGGCGGGGGAAAGGGAAAGGAGAAGGGGGAGGGAGAATGAGGGACGAGGTAACAAACAGTACAAGAAATGTATCCAATGCCTAATGTATGAAACTGTAACCTCTCTGTAATTCAGTTTGATAATAAAATCTTTAAAAAAAAAAAAAAAAGAAAAGAAAATCTGACACTAAAACATTAGTGTTTCCACTCAATTTCATCTTCTGAAGACAAATACAAGGTCCAAATACTCATTTCTTCTTCTACATACAGTAAGTATTTATACATACATTCCTTGTTTGAAAACATCAATGTGCTAGGGGAAAATTAATGTAGAGCTTTCTTCTTACATCAAGGCCACTGAGCCTTGCCCCTTAAGTAAAATAATTCTGGTAACCAAACATGCAGGTTCTGTCAACAAACTTAATTTCACATTTCAGTTTTACTAATTATTTGCTGTATTACAATGGGATAGTAAAAAGAAAAAAAAAACTATTGTGAAGACTGGGTACTGGTTGCTCATGCCTGTAATCCAAGCTCCTTAGGAGGCTGACATTTAAGAACTATGGCTCAGAGACAGCCTGGGCAGACAAATCCTGGAGACTCTTTTCTCCAATTAGCAAGAAAAAAAGTCAGAAGTAGAAGTGTGGCTCAAGTGGTAGACCACCAGCCATGAATAGAAAATGCTGAGTGTAAGGCCTGGAGTTAAAGCCCCAAAACTAACACTAATTAATTGATTGAATAATTATTTAAGCTGTTGTGAACATGAAACAAAATTAAACCTTAACCCCATCTAGAAGAGTATATGTGGCTATTTGAAAATTTCAATACAATTAAATTAATAACATGATTGTAGGAACACAAGACAGACAATTCACAAACCTCATCTTAAAAAAATCTATCCTCCCCTGAAATTCATGCTTCAAGTGGTTCCAACCCTACAGGTCTGAAAGTGTTGATCACTCAATTACAAAGTGAGAAGGGAGTGCTGTCAAAGAAAAACATTTTCTACTAGCATATTTTGATGAGAGCACCCCTACCCTTTCCAGTTTGGCAAAACCTTTCTTGATTGGAAAGTCTATAAAAAGAAACTATCCTGAACAGAAGCAAGCATTCTGTGGTTAAGCTGCCCAATGGCAATTGATTTTGCCACTATAGGCTCCACACCTATTAAAATACAATTCCCTCTCCTTGAAAGTATGACTATTTCCAGAACTATCACCCCTTGGAAATAGACTTTCATGAGTCATTTTCTATCAAATCCAGATATCTTATTTTAAGCATACTATTGAATATAGAATGCAATGCAGAGACAGTGAGACCCTAGGGTTCTTGAACAAACTTTCTAGCAGTGCAGCTTCTTTGTCATTTTTCATAGAAGATTAAAAAAAAACAAAGTCACAAGTTCTTTAATGTCATTCTTCCTGAGAGAATTTATGTATCCACTGTGATGGAAAGTCAAAGATATTATTTCTTAGTAATGAATATTGAATGGCTTTTAATTTCAACAAAATATAGGCCTTTGTTCTTGATTAAGTAATTAATGAGCGAGAATGTATAGTTCACTAGATCTCAAACACAGACATGCGTGATGTTTTGCACAGGGTTATCTGCATATACACACAGCTTGACTAAAGGGGAAAAATCCAAATGTGTAACTCCTATGAACAACTGACATGTTTATCAAAATGAATACCAGAAAGTAGAAACACGCTTTAAGGGGAGAAGAAAAGGGGAGCACACAAATGAAGGAAGGAAGGGTGAGCAAATGCAGTCATTGGATTCAATATACATTATGTAAAAAATGAACTATGTAACTTGATGGTGGAGATAAAAGCGGGAAAATTGGGGAGACCAAAGGAAGGGGTGACATTGTCCAAGAAGCATTATACTCATAACCTAACTTATGGAATCGTGACCTGTTTGTACAATAAGAGGAAGAATTGATCTGTTGGGGATTCACGCTGCCCTTCAACCAGCCCTGGGGCAGTGTGGGAGGGAGCCCCTCCCACCTTCCGGCCTCAACTGGAAGAGAAGCAAGCAGTCCCTGCCTCCTGGCTTGGCCTCCCGGCTTGGCCATGTGTCTAATGGTGGAGGCCCAGCCCTTGGGGGGCTGTAGTCTCCGCCCACAGAGGAAGTTTCATGACATCACCTGATGGGCAGCCCAGTTCAGCCAATTAGCTAGTCACCCCAAGTCCCTCCCCTTCCACCTTTGTCACCGTAATAAATTCTTCTGCCCGCCCCTTAGGTGGGCGAGACTGGTAGACCATCCAGACTGGCTCCCCAGAATTTTCTTCCTGCGTCGGACACGTGAGGGGGGCTGATGGGGAAGGGGATTTTGGCATTTCTCCTCAACTCAGCAAAGTCCACAAAGATACGCCTTACTCCTTCTGACGGTGGGAGGGGTAGGGCTGAGTGTCTTTCATAGTTTGGGTTCAGGCATTTCCCCAGGGAGATAAGGGAAAAAGGGGGTCCAGAGCCCCCCAACATTGATCAATTCACCAGTAAGTGTTCAGATGAACAGGACTCTGGGGATGTACGGAAATCATGATGTTAAGGAATAAATGTTCTCTAGAGCCAATGCATTTTCAAAAAATGTTAAACTGAGGACACAAACTTACTATAAAGGTAGAATCTTCACTGTAACTGTCACCTCTCCTTTTTCATCTTTTGTACCAAATGGTATTTCCTCAGTTATTCATTCAACAAAAATTGAGTACGTAAGTTCCATGTCTAGTGCTACATACTGGAGATATAGTAGTTAGCAAAAGAGACCAAGTCCGTATCGATCAGAGCTCATAGATCATTTGGGGACAAAGAAATGAATATGTTTACATTACATTGTAAAGGAAATATACAAAATGTATCAAAGAGTGTGGGACTGACCTACATTCAATCAGGAACAGCCTCTGTGCATAAGTAAATTTGAAACTGAGAATGCTAATAATAATGATTTTAATTACAATAACTTTGTCAGAAAGAAAGAATGTGATAGGCAAAAGGAAGCGAAAGCACCATGGCCTTTGGGTGGCAGCAAGCAGCAGAGATTAGAGAACAGCTGAATGACAGTAGTCCAGAAAGGGAAGGTGTTAGAAAATGAGTTGTTAAACAGTCTGTATTAAATCATGGAATATTTTTATTGTATTAACTCATGCTAAATGAGATAAATCAGGTAAGAAAAAACCCAAGCATCACATGAATGTGGAATTAAAAAAATATCTCTTAGAAGTTGAGAGGAGAAAGGTTACTAGAGACTGGGGACAGCAGATGGGAGAGGGATTGGGAAAGAGGTTAGTAAAGAGGTGTAATGTTGCAGTTAGATAAAGGAGAGTAATGTCAGAGAAGGGTGTCTATGGTAATGAGCTGGCACTGCATGTCTCAAAATAGGTAGAAAAGAGGAAATTGGGTGCACTCACTGTAAAGAAAGGATAAAAATATAAAATGATGAATATACAAAATTACCCTGCATCTCTGCTTTGGGCATTACTTACTCTATACATGTGCCTACGATAGTCCTAGCAAAGGATCACAATAGCAAAATAACTATGTACATATGAACACATAAAATGATAGTAACCCAAATCAATTCCCTGATCTGAGAGCAAGAGGAGTTTTTGTTGTTATTGTTTTACCTATTTGCAGTTATTTCTTTTTTCCCCCTCTGGTTTATTGCCTGTGGTCACTGTCTCTGATTTTGGTGCACTTTGTCTTGTATATAAGTTTATCTGATTTGGGGAAGGGAAGGAGAATCACAGAAATGGTGATGCAAAGGCTGAACCACTGCAACATCAATACTCACTAGAAGCTTTGTTTGGGGGGTGGGGTGGGGGAAAGGGAAAGCAGGCAAAAAGGAGGGATGGGGTAACACTACTCAAAAAGAATATACTCCCTACCTTGCTTATGTAACTGTAACCCCTCTGTAAATCAGCTTTAGAATAAAATAAAAAATTTTAAACTTCCAAAAAATCAAAACACAATAGTCTCTTCATAAAAATGTACAGATATTGTCAAATAATTTAATTTTTTAAAAGATCTTAGCTAGTTTATGAATTTACAAATATATAAATATATGCACATGTATATATGTGTATGTATATATATATATGTGTGTATATATATATGTTTATGTGTATATATGTGTGTGTGTATATATATATATATGCCAGTTCTGGGGCTTGAACTCAAGGCCTGCGCTTTGTCCCTGAGCCTCTCTGTGCTCAAGGTAGCACACTATCACTTGATCCACAGCTCCACTTCTGGCTTTTTCTGAGTAGTTTATTGGCGATAAGAGTCTCAGATTTTCCTTCCCAGGCTGGCTTTGAACCATAATCCTCAGATCTCAGCGTCTTGAAAGCTAGGATTACAAGTGTGAGCAACTGGTGCCAGGTTTGACTTATATTTTTTTCTTCTATTTTCTTTTTTTGCTATTATTTTTGAGTACAGAGGGGTTGCCATTTAACAAAGCAATTTATGAATGCAGGATATCCTGGTCAATGTCAATTCTTTCAACATTCTCACCCATTCCTGTCCTACCCACCCCATCCCTCATACTTTTAGAAAAAGACAATCTTCAAGATGTCTGTGAAGTATGAGTTTTAGAGTGTCAGGTGAGTAGTCAGACAGAGTAAAAATACATATATTGCAAACCATAAAATAGCACAGGAGGGAAAATTATTTTTATTTTGCTAGTGAGATACTTATTATTTTGATTTTCATATATTATATTCCCAGTACTTATTACAAACAAAACTGAATTTTAATATATGTATTGATTTGCCACTTGCCTTTTACATTATAGTTCTGGAGATCTTTTCAATGGAAACATTGATAAGAAGACAGGAAAAAATTTAAGCATTTGTCACTCCATGTTTGATTAGTCTTGACCTGTTCCCTGTTTGCTCCACTTGACTGCATTGAGCCAGATAAAGAAAGGATGAGTATGGACTCCTGGCTCAAAAGTGAGAGGTGTAAAGCATCACATCACTTAGCTGAACTTTTTGTCAGTCTTCTGTAGCTTTCATACCTCTGCCCTAGAGACTTTGTGCTTGTCTGTATCCCCATGCCACATTTTTAAATTTTATTTTTTGCAGTACTGGCAATTCAAATGAGGACCTTATACTTGTAAGGCTAGCACTGTGCTATATGAGTCATGTTTTTAGTTCTTTTGCTTTTAGTTTGTTTTTCAGATAGGGTATCATGGAAACTTTGTCCAGGCTGGCTTTGAACTGCCATCCTCTTTTTTTTTTTACCACCCCAGTGGCTGGGATTATAGGCATAGACTATCCTCCTTGTCATTTCCCCTTTTCTTCTTCCTCTTCCTCTTCCTCTTCTTCTTCTCCTCCTCCTCCTCCTCCCTCCTCCCTCCTCCTCCTCCTTCCTCCTCCTCCTCCTCCTCCTCTTCCTCCTCCTTCACTTCTTCTTCATCTTCCTCCACCCAGGACAAATTCTTCTCATCTTCCTCCTTCTTTGTCTCTTTCTTCTCTCTGTCATTCTCCTTTCTTGGTTTCTTTCTTTTTTATTTATATACTTGAGTTATTCCAACTCTGTGCCTTTGGCTACTAAAATTTTCTAAACTCCCTTCCCAATTTAGATTTTAAGCCAAGTGTGCTAAATATACTAGGTGTAAGTCAATCAGTTGGTTTTATATAAGCACCAAGGAGAATCATTACTGAGATTGAGTGGGAACTAAGAAGAAGCTAGGATTAAAATGGTCTAAGGAAGATGAAGAATAGTCTGTCAAAAGGAGTCAGGAGACAGAAGTCCAAAAGCCCAAGATATATCTGACAAAGAGCAAGACAAACTGAATTATATGCAAGGAGAGTAGAATGACACAGTATTCTGTTACACTAAACACCATACCCAGGACTCTGTTTTCCTGCCATTTTCAGTGGAGGTCAACGGAGTTGAGCTGAGGAAAGAAAGTGGAAGATTATACTAAGTACAATTTAAGGAGAAGAGGCAATCAACCTATAAGGTAACATACCAATAACAAATTCATTCTTATCCTGTATGCCAACTCTTATCCTGGTACTCATCTATATTTGGTCCTTTTGTGGTCTTCCACTCCCTTCCATAATTGCTTTTCTATTCTTTTTTTTTTTCCAGTCGTGGAGCTTGAACTGAGGGCCTGAGCCCTGTCCCTGGCTTCTTTTTGCTCAAGGCTAGCACTCTACCACTTGAGCCATGGCGCCACTTCCGGCTTTTTCTGTATCTGTGGTGCTAAAGAATTGAACCCAGGGCTTCATGTATGCGAGGCCAGCACTCTACCACTAAGCCACATTCCCAGCCCCATAATTGCTCTTCTACTACCAGTTTCACAAATGTTGGGGATCTAAAATGTGATCAGGGGGCTGGAAATATGGCCTAGTGGTAAAGTGCTTGCCTTGTATACATGAAGCCCTGGGTTCAATTCCTCAGCACCACATAAACAGGAAAAGCCAGAAGTTGTGCCATGGCTCAAATGGTAGAGTGCTAGATTTGAACAAAAAGGAACAAAGGACAGTGCTCAGACCCTGAGTTCAAGCCCCAAGACTGGCAAAATAATACATAAATAAAATGTGATCAGGAGAGTAATTTTCTTGTTTATCTCCAGGTAAAATGAAAACAATTGAACTTTAATGAGAATCGAACCATGCAGCCACTACCAGCCACAGGGAAGAAATGAGCCAAAAGAGACAGAGTGACATCAGAATGGCAAGCAAGAAGTCTTACTGGAGTGAATGCAAGAAGAGCTGACTCCATCTCTAAGAGGAAATGTGTGAAAGTGGTGTTGGAAACAACTTTGATGGAATTCACACAGATCTCCTTTAATCAGTACTTTATTGAATTCACTAGAAAGAAAAAGAAAAAACTGGGAAGATACATGAAAGCTGGAAAAAGTGATTGCTCTTATAAGATATTGTTTTTATTGTTCATCCATCTTTTCGTACCTCCACTTCCCTAGTGAGACAAGAAGTCATAGATAACCCTTTGTTGACAATAACAATCACAAAAACAAATAAAAAATGATATAACTTTCCAGACAAATTTTAAAGCATAACTTAGAAATATATTTTATAAAATTACAAATATCATAGTCTAATGTAATATTGTTAATGAAAGCCAAACAGACTTTGGTCTTAATTAAATTCAGCAAATTCAACTAAACTAGAAGAAATAGTGACTCTAATGGTACATATTCATTTTAATTATGCCTTTTCAGGCTCCTAGCTCCTAGTGATTGCCATGGTCCATTAAAGAGAAAGGGAATCAGTATGTACAGTTTTGATATTTTTATTGTCAACTCATTTCATTAGTGTTTTGGCTCCGAAAGCAAAACCTATAGAGCTTCTTTTAAAACATTCAAAAGTCATTTGTTGAGCTTCTTCCATTTACATGATGCCAAGAGAACTAAATTGTATTTTCAGGCCATAAAAATGGAGAAATCTGAATGCCTTAATGTATATAGTACTAGAAAGAAACTACCAATGTCTTACCTGTAAAAATTAGGTTCAAATTTAATCTGACAAAGAACAAAATAAATATGATGTATTTTCATAGAAAAGTAGAAGTTAAGCTTAGTCTTTAATGATATATAAGTCTAGATAGGCAAAAAAGTAAAGCTATGTATGATAGGGAAAAAGTCTGAGAAAAGGAAGACGTAAAAATCATGGTCAATTATTTTCAAAAGACTGAGGTTTTACACATTTCATATTGGTGTATATTTGATTATTCAATACATGTAAACAGGCTGGGAACTTTAAGAACTATAGTAATTTAACTATTTAATACTTGAAAGGCCTCTCAACAAGTGTACCCTTGTTCAAACAATATTACTTAGTAAACTATTCTTTCCTTTATCACTCCTCTTTCCTCTAAATTTGTCTCAAATCTATTTCTTCCCAAAATTCTGAAGAACTTGCTTGCCATATGCACAGTTTATCTACAGAGGACAATGACTATACATTATTGGCTATCAGTTGTTTTTGTAAAGCTATGATCAAGCTCTGATATTTGATTTTTGTCAGAGACCTTTGACCTGTATCACAGCTCTCTCTTCTGGAGGACTGAAGCCAAGTATCTTACGATAGGTTCCTCAATAAAGGGTTCTCTCCGTTACCATTAAATGGCATCAATCAGTGCTGTTCTGACCTTGGGCACTGCAAGCTTCAAACCCTTATGTTTTCTATGATGTTAATAGGTTGTCAGAATATTCACTAACATCCTCTGTGTTGTTAGAAGTTCAGAATGGCACTCAGTCCACCTTCCCTGATTTTTTTCTTTTTCTTCCCTCCCTCCTTCCTTCCCTCCTTCCTTCCCTCCTTCCTTCCTTTCGTTCCTTCTTTCTTTTATTCTTTTTTGTTTCTCTGGTCCTGGGGCTTGACCTCAGGGCCTGGGCACTGTCCTTGAGCCTCTTTGTGTTCAAGGCTAGCACTCTACCACTTGAGCCACAGCACCACTTCCGGCTTTTTCTGAGTAGTTTACTGGAGATAAGAATCTCACAGACTTTCCTGCCCAGGCTCACTTCAAACCGCCAACCTCGGATCTCAGCTTCCTGAGGAGCTAGGATTACAAGGGTGAGCCACTGGTGCCTACCGCTCTGACTTCATTTTTAACCCAACCCTATGTCTTTATGATTACATAAGTTTAAAGAAATTCTCTATATTTCTTGCTGGAGTTTAACATATCTTGTGAAGCAGAAAGGTGAGCTATTACCAGCACATTGAAGATCAACGAAAAACAGCTTCAGAATGAAAGATGTAAAAGATTACACAGATTAAAAAGGGGGTACAGATGGAAAAAGAACCCAACTGCACTTAGTATCAATCAGTCACATCTGTAGAAGCAATAATACTATTTTTAAAATTCCTTCTCACTTGCGTTTTTGAGAGCAAAGTATAGAGAAACGGTGCTGTATATTTAGCTTTAGAAATACTTGATCAAGGTGACCTTGTAAATCCTAAGTAAGTAAGTAAGATTAAATTACAGGCTTCTGGAGAATTCTGATTACTTCAAGAAATTCTGAAAGCCAGTCTTTTTTGTTGCTTCTCTAAGCCTAATGGATAATGTTCATTATTCATGATAACAACAGGCCAATTTCAAAAAATGAATTAGTGTTTCTCAAAAAGAACTTTAAATGCATAGGGGAATTTTTGCAAAGTACTCCTAAAGAGGAAGGAAGCAATGGTCAAAGTGAACACATTTTCTTAAGAGCATTGTGGCAAATATAAAATTACCTCAGTAAGAGCACCAAAATATTTTTAAATATACTACTTCTTGATGTAACAAGTAACTATTTTTGAAAAGTTAATTGTACACACATATATACGGCAATGTTTACATTTGATGAAATTCTAGGTGTCAAAAACAGCTAATGATATCTCAGTGCTCTGGGGCTCAAATATCTGGCAACCTCACCTATCTAAACACAGCTGACAGAGCCAAGAAGGAAGCAAAGCAGTCCTCAATTGCCAAAATAGATGTCATAATATCCATAAACTTCAACTCATACACTTTGTTCCATAGGAGATTTTTCTTTTCCAGCAGACATCCTATCCAAATAAAATAAAATAAGCAGCTTTTACTCATATTTTTGAGTCAGAACTCTTTCTTAACTTGTCTGATTCATGTGTTTTGAAAGCCACAGAAAATGAGGAAGAACAAATCAAAATGATAGCCTACTTAATACAGATCTAAGAGCAGTGTCAAGAACTGAGAATTGATACCTTGAAAAGCTAAACATATAGTACTATACCCAGTCAAAGGGAAATAAAATTCAGTGAGGTCATTTTAATGTAAGTACAAACGGGTTTCAATAGCCCTGAGAGAAGCAATGTATACTCTACTGTGATGTTTATAATGATGACCCTTGTTGCTTATGAAGAATACATTAACTGATAACTTTCTTAAAAAATAACAATAATACCAGTACTAAGAACAAGAGTATACATTTGTAAAGTACTTTTATGATAGAAAACACATTCTAAAACATATATTTCTTATTTATCCATCTAGTCCAATCCTCATAAAATAATTCTAAAGCCCAGAGAGAAATAACTTATTCTAAATTGCACAACTTTCCTTGGCACACCTAAAATTAGGCTTGTGATCTTCTGTGTCTACATTAGTGCTTTTATCATATACCATGCCCCCTAAGTGGTAAATATTATGTGTTTTTGCTTGCACTAGATTTCATAATTATGAAAATCACACAGAGTATTTACTGAACTTCTAACCCTATAAATGCTACACAGTATGTCTTTATAAATTTAAAAACCATCACAGCTTTTTAAATTGGAATTTTAATGAAACCCAACATATGATTTTCAGTTTCAAAAATTCTAGGGGAACAGACTTGTATTACAAAATGACTTAACCATAGACACTTTTTTAAACCGTAAGTTTCCTCTATACTTACAATAGGATTCGATTCATCAACATATCTTTCCTGGTGGAAAATAAGGTCTGATTGGACTTTTGCTACTAGAAAACTATTTGTGTCTGTTCTTCATTAACTCATTGATGTGTGTGTGTGTGTGTGTGTGTGTGTGTGTGTGTGTGTGTGTGTGTGTCCTGGGGCTTGAACTCAGGCCCTGGGTGCTGTCACTGAGGCTAAATTTTCTCAAGGCTAGGATTTTGCCACACTCCACTTCCAGCTTATTTGTGGTTAATTGGAGATAAAAGTCTCATACACTTTCCTGTGTGGCTGCCTTGGACCACCATTCTCAGTTCTCAAATTACTGCATAGCTAGGATTACAGGTGTGAGCCACCAGTACCTGGCTAAGTCATGGATTTTAATGTACCAAGTTATGTCTGATGTTGTGTATATGAAGCAATCCGCTAGGCAGAGAGCAGTTAATTATGATGAACAAATTTAACAAAACATTTTCTCAATTAGTGCCAGTATATGAAAGCATGCACACTTCACACATAACTCAAAGGCATCCAAAGAGGATTTATTTTAAGCTCTGATTCTCTTTTATAAAGCATGTTAGAACACATTTTTATTGTATACATAAGGTTTACATGTTGTGGGTGAGTGCCATGGTATTTTGGAAATATTTAAGGTCCATTTGAATTGTTCCTACAGAGAAGAAAAAGGAAAGCTCAAATATTTCAAGTTATAAGGATATTAATTCCCACAATTTATATTTGTCTCAAATGGACTTTCCATTTTAATTGAATTAGCCCAAATAGCATATATTTCCTGAATATAATTAGGGTTATATCTTTCTAACATATATTTTTCAGTGTTTGTATAACTCATGTCACTTGGTTTTCACCTGATATTCCACTTCTCTTAGAAGTGGATATTCTCTTAGAAGTGGATAGAAGTGGGATGTTGCTCATCCCAGTAAGTATGAAATAAATTTGGTCACTAAGTCTATAGAAAAATGTATTTCCATTTAGACATGATATCGGCATCGGTAATTCCTTCAAAGGATCATTTTGATGGTGTGGAGAGTGGGTCATGTTTCCTTAACACACTCTAGCAACATCATTTTCAAGAAAAATCTTAAGAATGATATAACTACACTGATAGAGCATAAAGATTTTTCTTGCTAATTATGTGATTACATTGTATTGGAGTCATCCAAACAGTCAAGAGAGATTGATTGAAGATCCTCCTTTCTCTGACGAATTTCCAAAGCTCTGTCCTTACATCTCACACACGACTGAAGAACCAAGCCACCGTGTTCTGAAAATTGATCACGAAATTCTGAGGTCATAAAATAATATATAACCGGATCAAGACAACAATTCAGATTTGCGAGACACAGTGAAATGATGTGGAAACCCAGGGTGCTCTTGATAAAGGAACAGTTTGAGAAGACATATTGCTTCGCCATCATAAAGAATGGGAAGTTGAGATGGTAAGGAGTAAAACATACAACAAACACCACTGCACACATCAGGACCATTCTCAAAGCCTTTTTCCTCTCTTTGGTATTCTGAGGTGGAACTTGGGATTCTTGCAAAGATTTTCTTGTTTTCCATGTACAATAAGTAATGATTGCAACAGGCAACACAAACCCTCCAAGTTCAGCAGCAGTTACCATGCCAATGGAGGAAGCCAAGTTAATATGGTAAAGACCTAAATCAGCAAAGCAGGATTCACTGTGGTCGCCTAACCCAGCGCCTCTCAAAATGGGAAGTGGCAAACAGGCAGTCCCCACGACGACCCAGATGGCAGCACTGATGCCCACATCATACCTACGCTTCCAGTTCCTGGCCCTGAATGGCTTGAGGAGAAAGAGGCACCTCTGAAGGCTAATGCATGTCAGGAAGCAAATGCTGGCATACATGTTGAGATACTTCAAATAGAAGCACAGCAGGCACAGGGCCCTCTGGAAAGGCCAGTGGTGGCTGATGTAATAGTAGATCCGGAGGGGTAAAGACAGCACGTGAGCAAGGTCAGCCACAGAGAGGTTGATCATGAAAATGATGGCTTTGTTTCTCTTGCTGATGAAGCGGCAGAGAACCCACAAGGCTGCACTGTTGGCCAGAAGACCAGGGATGAAGATGATAATGTAGGTGGTCGCATAGAGGGAGTACTGAAATGACATGTGCAAATCGGTGCACTTGGCCCTCGTACTGTGTGTACTGTTACTTCCCATCTTGAGCGTTTATGTTTCTTCCTTAGGAAAAGCATGAGAGTGACGGTTTCTGCAGAAAATAGAAGAAAAACACCATCAAGAGCATGTTCATATATACAGCAAATCCATGTTTGCACATATAAATAAATAGAAGTATTCAATTGTGCATTTTCGTATATTCCAGACTCTTAATTGTGTAAAATGAAAAATAGTGTATCGATTTCCAAAGCAATAATAATAACAAAGGCAATATTTTCAAGAATCAACAAGACTGACCTGTTGGCAACCACTTCAATTAAATTTTCCTCTTTTTTTGAGAGAAAACATGCATCTTCTATTTTTTTTTTTTTTTTTTGGCCAGTCCTGGGGCTTGGATTCAGGGCCTGAGCACTGTCCCTGGCTTCTTTTTGCTCAAGGCTAGCACTCTGCCACTTGAGCCACAGCACCCCTTCTGGCCATTTTCTGCATATGTGGTGCTGGGGAATCGAACACAGGGCCTCATGTATAGGAGGCAGGCAATCTTGCCACTAGGCCATATCCCCAGCCCCCTTCTATTATTTTATCACTGCTTTACATAGTATTTTGACAGACTTTACTTAGGTATTTTTAATTAATTTATTTATTGTCCTTTTAAAAGCAATTAATCAGACCTATAGAACTAACAAACAGGCAAGATCTCAATGGAAAATAAGCTCCCTCCACACATTCCATCACTCTGAGATTCCATGTTTCCATTGTACAGTGTGTCCAATGATTATTCCAAGGTTTGAGATTTACTGGGACATGTATAATTATCCTTAGTTAAAAGAAAACTTAGAAATCTGTTTTCAGTTGGTACTTATAGATGGTTGAATAGCTGATGAAGTCTGGGCTTTCATCAATGACACATGGAATAGGGTCTAGACAAGGAGGCCTCGGGATCTTCAAAACAGAACTCACACCAATATTTCTCAAACTCTTCAATGAAATTGAAAGAGAACGTTCACTACCAGACTCATTCTATGAAGCCAGTATAAACCTCATCCCAAAACCAAACAGAGACTCATCACGGAAAGAGGACTACAGACCGATCTCCCTGATGAACATAGACACAAAAATTCTCAACAAAATTCTAGCCAATCGACTTCAACAGGTCATCAAAAAAACCATACACCATGATCAAACTGGATTCATCCCAGGGATGCAAAGTTGGTTTAATATACGCAAGTCAATTAATATAATCCACCACATCAACCGGAGGAGGGTAAAGAACCACATGGTTTTATCTCTGGACGCGGAAAAAGCGTTTGATAAAATCCAGCACCCATTTATGCTAAAATCCCTGGAAAAACTGGGATTCCAGGGAACATTCCTGAATATAATCAAGGCAGTCTATGACAAACCAACAGCAAGCATAACTCTAAATGGTGTAAAACTAAAGCCATTCCCTTTAAAATCAGGAACAAAACAGGGATGTCCACTCTCTCTCCTTCTCTTCAACATAGTACTAGAATTCCTATACACAATGGAATTTTATGGCTCTATCAGAAAGAATGACATTGTCCCATTTGTAAGGAAATGGAAGGACGTGGAAAAAGTTATACTAAGTGAAGTAGCCAGACCCAAAGAAACATGGACTCTATGGTCTCCCTTATTGGGAATAATTAGTACAGTTTTAGGCAAGTCATAGCAGAGCATCACAAGGCCCAATAGCTATACCCTTATGAACACATAAGATGATGCTAAGTGAAATGAACTCCGTGTTATGGAAACAATTGTTATATCACAGTTGTAACTACTTTCAACGTCCCATGTGTATCTGTAGCTTCTATTATTGATGATGTTCTTGTATCACCTTCCTGTGGTTGTACCTACACTATCTCTGTAATCTTATCTGAGTATATTGGAAACCGTGTATACTGGTATTGGATGCAGGAAATTGAAAGGGAAT
The DNA here is from genome assembly GCF_023159225.1 of Perognathus longimembris pacificus. NCBI lineage: Eukaryota > Metazoa > Chordata > Mammalia > Rodentia > Heteromyidae > Perognathus > Perognathus longimembris. Next base: position 55,487,650 of record NC_063188.1, read on the forward strand.
ACGAAATTTGAGAGACACAGGGTAAAAAAAAAGACAAACAACTACGAAAGCAATACTTGCAAAACTGGTGCAAGTGAACTGAACACCTCCAGGGGTGGGAGGGAAAGGGGGAGGAGGGAGGGGGATATGAGGGACAAGGTAACAAACAGTACAAGAAATGTGTCCATTGCCTAACGTATGAAACTGTAACCTCTCTGTACATCAGTTTGATAATAAAAAAAAATTTTTTTTTAAAAAAGGAGGCCTCGGAAACACGGTTTGAAAAAAGTGCAATTCAGATAACTTTTGCCTTTCTGAAAACTTCCACAAAGGCAAAATCAGCCCTGATGATATTGCACTTTTCTAATGCTACTTTGACTAAAGTTCTGTGTTTATTAACGTTATTATGGCAATTCCACAGTCCTTGGGACTATCCTTGTGACCACCTGGAGCAATTACCAGAATATGTGAAAGACTAGAAAATAACTTATCATTGATGAAGCAAAAAGGAGCTATCTCCACTTCAACTCACAGAACAAGTCCATGAAAATGCTATCAGTGTGAACAATTACAAGTGTAATTATTAGAATTTTGAGAATATTTTTCCTCTGGTGAGTTAAAAATATGCTCCCCTGCTGCTTCATTCTAGTTATTCTTATCAATGGCAAATGAAATATTCTAATCCTTGTTGTACATGAAATTTCTTCAAACATCTGAAGATAACAATCATGTCTTCTCTTAAATCTTCCTTATCTGGTTAAAAACTCATTCCTAATATGTTATGGTCCTTCTTCTTGGTTTTGTTTAATTTGACAACATTATTGTCTTTGGCCCAATGCCACTAAAGTACAAATTATTTTACCCCTAAAGATGAAAGTTCAACTACCAAATGTTTGATATTTTAAGAAATGTGATTTATACTTCTGAGTACAGAAACAAAGGGATAAATTATATTTTAATATTTTGTTACTTTTTATTGCTTGCAAAACCAGTTAGTTTGTTGAGCATTTTCCAGAATGAGAGGGAAAATAAGGCAGTATTACTGTTTACTACCTAGTACTTAAGTACAAAAATTAATGCATATTTTGTGACAACTCTTGAAATATGAGTTTGAAAACCAAAATAAGGTCTAAGACAATGTCTACCCAACTTTAAATCCAGCCAATTAAAAACTGGTAAAAATACAGTGAACCTACATGCATCCCAGAATGTCAAGCACCCTATTTGATGCCTTTGCAGTAACTACATGAAATTCTCAGAGAGATTACTTACTGAACAGACATTTCACTTCAATCAAGCAACCAAGTTATACAGACAACTACTTTTCAGTGATTTATTTCTTCACTGAGTTGATTGTTGCCAATTTGGTCAATTAGTCTAGGAAACGTCGATCACCTTTTTATGGTTTATGTATCCATTAGACTAGCTGAAATAATGGCTACTATATTCTGTATATTCAGTCTAAAAATTTAAAAGACACACATGAAAGAACCAAAACCAGTTATTGAGATAATGTTAAGGAAGTGTTAATACTCAAGATCACTTCTGGTTTTGTTATAAACTGATTAACAATCACTAAATATCTATTATTGGCAGGTATAATGCTAAGTACTTTGTATATCTCTGTCTAACCATCTCCAACAGCAATCTTAGGCAACAATAAGATACTATGGCTATTTCACACATGGGAAAACAGAGTCCCCTCCTCCTCCCTCCTAAAAAGGCAAGGCTTACTTCCTCCATAAAGCTTTTTCTGACTTTGGCAAAACACAAATCACTTCTCTGGCCTCAGAGTATTCATAGTCCATACATTTTCTTCAGAGAAGTGCACTTAACACATCCAGCATGATGTGATTACATTCCTTTCCAGGGAAACTAATTTGTTCACCTAAATATATAGCAACCTCCTACATATCCAAGACACATTCTTTTACATCTTCTTTTCATCCAAAATCAAGGTCTAGTAAAGTGTCTTGAATACATCAAGAGTCCACTCAGTGTTTGTTGGTTAACTAGTTGTATGATAAACAAATGAATCTGGGATAGAAAAAATAGTTTCCGTTAGAATAAAGGAAGCGATAGAAAAAAAATGTCAGGGGAATTCAAAATTAGCTGTGATATTTGATGTGACCAGCAGGTGTCAGAATCATACAACATTCAAATACCTTGATATTTAATGGAATTATTTTTAAAATATCATTAAAAATTAAGGGAGAGAAATACCAGTAAGGATCCATGAGGGTTGAAAATTAGAAGCCTCTAAAGAATATTTTAGAGACGTTGGGCTTAATTTCTTTTTCTTAGCCTATTTTCTCATATAGTTCTCTAAAGACTGCTTGGCTTCCCCAAATATTCGAGCTCTTAAAGGTCATCAAACTCTGGTTCAGTTATTTATGAGGAAACCAAGGCCAGAAAAAAAGGAGAGTAAAGTTTCCAAATTCACACGGAAAATTAGTGGCAACAGCTGAACCAGGATCTCTTGCCTCCCACTACAGAGAAATTTCTACTTTTCCAGGAACTTCTACGATGAAAACCATATTTATGCAATTATCTAATAATAAAACAAATGTTCTGAAATGAACCAATGCCAGTATTTAGACCACTAACCTTGACAGTGAACTATTTCAGCAAGAGGGATTAGTTCCTTCTAAATTTTCTAAGACAAATACTGTATTTTAAAATGAATTTTTCTAGTCCCTAATGGTAAGATTGTTTAAGAAACTGCCTTAAAAATTTACATGATATTGTTTTAAATTTTTTATTATTTCTTCACACAACGACTAGAATTTCACATTGGAAAACAGAAGTAAACATAAACAAGGCAAATTTTATTAATGTAAAATATATTTCAATCAGATTCCATGTGGTCTGGTTTTATATAAAACCAGAAGTTTTGTTGCTGACATTTTCGTGCCTCTTTTCCAAACAAATTTTCTACACATGGACACTGATAAATGAATGCATATGTGGCTCTTTGTTTAACTGCATTTGACTTGTATGCACACAGCTTTCTAAAATACATCTAATCCTTCAATCATCAGTATCATGGTAATATATCCTCCCATGTCAATTGCATCTAATTAATAATTTTAATGCATGTTAAAATTGCATAGTATAATTTATTTAACTAATGAAACTTGTGGTAAATTTTCTTTCTTTTCCTATTAGAATCATTCATAAAAATTGGTAACATTTTTCCAAACCCAGGTTTGATTATTTGAACAACTCTTTCATAAATAACTTCTAAGAATTGCTAGGTTGTTGATGGGTAATGCCATATTATCCCCCAAGAAAACACCCTATACAAAATTCCAAAGGATATTCTTTTATATAACATCACAGGGTCATATGTATTTGTGTTTCAAATATGTAAAATTTCATCTAGCTAGTGGAAGAAATATGATTAAGTGAATTTTGACTCAGTTGTGTTTGTTAATGGCAAATGACACTGTGTATATTGATGGCATACAAAATTGTGGCTTAATTTTCATCATTGTGTAGGATAATTTGGCCTATTTACCTTTAATTCAGTTATTTCTCCATGTGAAAAATGCCTTTGTAAAACAGAACAGGAACGATGACAAAAATATTCCATTGTGTTTTGATTTTAGAAAACACAGCACTGAAATTCTGTATTTAAGTACTGAGAACTTCTGCAGTTGGAAAAATATAGCAGTGGTCTTAATGCCTGAGAAGTTAAGCTTTAAAGAGCTATTCTTTCTACCACAATGAATATTTGAGGAAAGCCTAATGAATTTATTCTTAGCCAACTAATTAAATTTAAAAGTTATTATTAATATCCAAATAGTCACTGTTTTGTGGCTTTTGCACTGAAATAAAGATGCTTGAAAATTCAAGAGAACTTTAAGATAACTCAGGTATGAGAAAACTATTATGTTGTATCAACAATCCTACTTCTTGAGTGTCAGAAACATGAGAGCAGTGAGTTCAATCAAAGCAAAAGAGTGCTTTAGTCTTGAAAGTTTTCATAAGGTTTCAAAATCCAGCTGGTAAGCACTTTAATTTATGAGTGATTTTCATTTTTAAAGGGAAAACATATTTCTGATTTTATTTTCCCCTAGAAATTGGAGAAACTTATAAACTTTCTCCCATAACCACCTATTTAAACTTCTTTTTTATCTGAGACCAGTATGTTTTAATTCCGTTTTCTGGATTTATTTATTTTTCGTTTTCATAGTCAATACACTAAAGTAGTTCCAAATAAAGGCCCTAGACAGACCTGAGTTTGAATATATGTTCTTCCTCTTACAACATATTTTTCTGAATTTATTTGATCCACATTTTTTCAACTACAGTGTGTATTATTATTGTGTACAGAGAGTTAAGATAATTCATTCAATGTGTGTGTACTAACATCATAACAAAGATTGCTATTATTCCACCTTGCTTTGTATAATTCTCCTTCTGACTTGTGAAGGAATATCAAATATAAATACATTCCGAAGTCCTGATGGTTTCATGTACATCAGAAGCTACTCCTGGCTTCTCTAGTCTTTATTAACCTCAATTTTCTTTTGATTTTTGAAGTATGTAAACATGCCGAATTGGATTCAGTATTTAATGGCAATCAAATTTACTGAGCCTTCCACTATGCCACATGTTTAATCTTTGTGATGCTCCTCTAAGTGCTCATTTAAATAAGTGGAAAATGGTCTAAATGTTGCCCAAGATTAAACTTCTAGTAAATGATGGAACGGGGATTAGAAGCCAATGATTCTTCCTACTACATTAGTAGTTATTGTGATTAGGACACTGAACTGGAGTTATCACTCCCTGACAAGTATATTCTCTTATTGTCTCTATAATATCACACAGGCCTTTAAAAGTGTGAGTTGGTTCTTTGCAGTTTTGTTTTGGAAGAAAGTAATTTTTTTAGTTCTGCATATATTTTAGAGATGAGGCCTTTGTCTGTTGAATGTCCGGTAAAGATCTTCTCCCAGTCTGTGGGCTTTCTGTTTATCTTGAGAGCTATGTCCTTTGCCGTGCAGAAGCTCTGGAGTTTGATGCAGTCCCATTTGTCCAACCGTTCTTTGATTTGTAGCCTTTCAGGGTCTTTGTTAAGGAAGTTCTGTCCTGTGCCAAGGAGCCCAAGTGTTTCTCCTACTCCTTCCTTTAGTGTCTTCAGGGTGCCTGTTTTGATTTCAAGGTCTTTAATCCATTTGGAATTGATTTTGGTGCAGGGTGATATATAAGGATCTAGTTTTAGTTTGTTGCATGTGTTGAGCCAGTTTTGCCAGCACCACTTGTTAAAGAGGCTATCTTTCTTCCATACTATTGTTTTAGCTCCTTTATCAAAGATTAAGTAGGCATAGTTCTGTGGGTTTAATTCTGGGTCTTCAATTCTGTTCCATTGGTCTTCAGGCCTGTTCTGGTGCCAATACCAAGCTGTTTTTATTACTATAGCTTTATAATACAGCTTGAAGTTGGGTATTGTAATTCCTCCAGCACTGTTCTTTCTGCTTAGGAGTGTTTTTGCTATTCTAGGTCTTTTATTGTTCCATATGAATTTCTGGATTGCTTCCTCTATTTCATTAAAGAAAGGTGTTGGGATATTAATGGGTATTGCATTGAATTTGTAGATAGCCTTTGGCAATATTGCCATTTTGATTATATTAATCCTCCCAATCCAGGAGCATGGGAGGTTTTTCCATTTTCTTAGTTCTGACTTAATTTCATTTTTCAAGCTTTTAAAGTTCTCTTCAAAGAGGTCTTTCACTTCTTTGGTTAAGGTTATTCCTAGGTATTTTATGTTTTTGGGGGCTATTGCAAAAGGAGTTGCTTTCCTGATTTCAGCCTCGGTCTTCGGGTTGTTAGCATAGAGAAAGGCCGTTGATCAAGTGGGCTAAAGACTTACAAAGAAACTTCTCTGATGAGGAAATGAGAATGGCCAATAGACATATGAAAAAATGCTCTACATCACTGGCCATAAAGGAAATGCAAATCAAAACAACATTGAGATTCCATCTCACCCCAGCAAGAATGTCATATATCAAGAAAACTAATAATAACAATTGTTGGAGGGGATGTGGCCAAAAGGGAACCCTACTTCATTGTTGGTGGGAATGTAAACTGGTTCAGCCACTCTGGCAAGCAGTATGGAGATTCCTCAGAAGGCTCAATATAGAACTCCCCTATGACCCAGCAGCCCCACTGTTGGGTATCTATCCAAAAGCCCACAAACAAAATCACAGTAATGCCACCAGCACAACAATGTTCATCGCAGCACAATTTGCCATAGCGAGAAGCTGGAACCAACCCAGATGCCCCTCCGTAGATGAATGGATCAGGAAAATGTGGTACATTTACACAATGGAATTTTATGCCTCTATCAGAAAGAATGACATTGTTCCATTTGTAAGGAAATGGAAGGACTTGGAAAAAGTTATACTAAGTGAAGTGAGCCAGACCCAAAGAAACATGGACTCTATGGCCTCCCTTATTGGGAATAATTAGTACAGGTTTAGGCAAGCCATAGCAGAGCATCACAAGGCCCAATAGCTATACCCTTAGAAACACATAAGATGATGCTAAGTGAAATGAACTCCATGTTATGGAAACAAGTGATATATCACAGTTGTAACTACTTTCAACGTCCTATGTGTATGTGTAGTTTCTATTATTGATGATGTTCTTGTATCACCTTCCTATGTTTGTACCTACACTATCTCTGTAATCTTATCTGAGTATATTTGAAACCGTGTTTACTGGTATTGGAAGTAGGAAATTCAAAGGGAATACCAAATTTGAGAGACACAGGGTAAAAAAAGAGAAATAACTACAAAAGCAATACTTGCAAAACTGTTTGGTGTAAGTGAACTGAACACCTGGGGGTGGGAGGGAAAGGGGGGGAGGGAGGGAGGCATGAGGGACAAGGCAACAAACAGTACAAGAAATGTATCCAATGCCCAACGTATGATACTGTAACCTCTCTGTACATCAGTTTGATAATAAAAATTTGAGAAAAAAACAAACAAACAAAGAAACAAAAAAGTGTGAGTTGGGATGTTCTGATATAATTGCTTTGCCATAAACTCAATTCACACTAAGTGGCACTTTCACCATCTTTACCTTTTAATACTCAGATGCACAACTGTCAATTCCTATTATTTGTATCTTGCTTTATTTTAAACTTTAACCACTTCTCTCTTTTCCTTATCACTTATATTGTCTAGTTCATATTCTTATCAGCCTCATCCATTTCCTTCTATTTCTAGATTTGTTCACTGAAATTGCACTGGTATGGTTCTGACTAGATTATTGTAAGGTAAGGCATTATTTATTTTTAAAAAGCTACTGAAAATAACTGAAATAGCATAGCAAAAGTAAAACAAATGAGTTGAAATCGAATAAAAAGAAATGTCTAATGGAGGGACAAAGGAGAAACAAATGCAGCAATGGCACTCACTGGACATTATGTTGAAAATGAACTATTCGGGGCTGGTGATATGGCCTAGTGGCAAGAGTGCCTGCCTCAGATACACGAGGCCCTAGGTTCGATTCCCCAGCACCACATATACAGAAAACGGCCAGAAGCGGCGCTGTGGCTCAAGTGGCAGAGTGCTAGCCTTGAGCGGGAAGAAGCCAGGGACAGTGCTCAGGCCCTGAGTCCAAGGCCCAGGACTGGCAAAAAAAAAAAAAAAAGAAAAGAAAATGAACTATACAACTTGTTGGTGGGGATGAGAGAAAAAACAGAGAGAGAGAGAGAGAGAGAGAGAGAGAGAGAGAGAGAGAGAGAGAGAGAGAGAGAGAAGGAGTAGCATTGATCCAAAAGAAATGTACTCTTTACATGACTTAGAAACTGTAGCCCCTCTGTACATCACCTCTATAATAACAATTAAAAATTAAAAAGTTAGGAAGACATGCCTGATGTTGCCAGGAACTGGTGGCTTATGCCTGTAATCCCAGCTACTCAGGAGGTTGAATTCTGAGGATCATAGTTGGAATCCAGCTGTGGCAGGAAAGCCCATGAGACTCTTGTCTCCCACTAACCACCAAAAAGCTGGAAGTAGAACTGTGCCTCAAGTGGTAGAGTGCTAGCTTTAAGTAAGAAAGCTAAAGACTAGCACCCAGGACATAAGTTCAAACCCAAGTTCTGGCACAAAAAGAAAGAGAATGAGAGACAGAGAGAGAGAAGGAGAGAGACAGAAAGAAAGGAAGAGAGAAAGGCAGAGAGGGACAGAGAGAGAGAAGAGGAAGGATGGAAACAAAGAGAGAGAGGTAGGAAAGAAGGAGGGCAAGGAAAGAAAGATGCCTAACATTACAATAAGAAAATATCAATACAACAATGCTTATCCAACCTTACCTGTAATTAAATATAAACAGACTAACTATAGGAATAAAAAGCAGGTATTAGAAGAATATGTTAAAGATAATCAATGATATTCAACAGTCTATTGCTTATAGACAAATGGTATACTCAGAGACATAGAGATTAAAGCATGAAGTTACAAAAATAATCCATGCAAAGTGTAAACAAAAGGGAAAGGACTGAAGATGTCTCAGAGGTCAAATTTGTGTTAGTATACACAAGTCCCTGAGCTCAAGTCCCAATGACATAAGAAAGGTTTAATGAGACCTATTAATTTGCTGGATATGTTAGCAGGTGTCTATAGTGCTATCTCCTTAGGAGGCTAAAACAGGACTATTTGATCCCAGGAGTACTATGCCAACCTGGGTAATATAGCTTTATGCTGGCAGAGACAGACAAATGGACCAACAGACACAGAAAGACAGACGGAGCTATAGAGACAGACAGAGAATAATAATTAATACGACAAAATAGATTTTAGACAAAATGGCTGTTAAAAACAGACTATTATAATTAGAAAATGAGCACATTTATCAAAAAATTTTGTTATTAAAATATGTGTTCCTAAAATAATTGCCTGAAATGTATGAAGCAAAACCAGAAATGAAAGTAGAATAAAAACCAGGTGCCAGTGGCTCATGTCTGTAATACTAGATACTCACATGGCTGATGTCTGAATATCACAAGTTGAAGCCACTCTGCGCAGAAAAGTCTGTGATACTCTTATCTCTAATAAACCATGGAAAGCCAAGTTGTAGAGCGCTAGCCTTTGGCAAAAGAGGCTCAGGGACAACACTCAGTTCAGGAGTTCAAGCCCCAGGACTTGTGTGTGTGCACACACACAAATATATACAAATAGGAATAGACGGGCAACAAAAGTTGGAAATCTCAATATTCTGCTTTCAATAACAGAACTGAGAAAGATTAGAGGGTCCCACTTCCCCCTAAGATACTGGGGAGGTGCTGAGCAATGTTACAGCACCATTAAATGACTTTTTTATTTTATTTAATTGTTATTGTACAGGTGATGTACCAAGGGATTACAGTTTCATAAGTCAGGTAATGAGCACATTTATTTTTGGACAACGTTATCCTTTCCCTCACTCTGTCCCAGTTTTTCCCTCTGACCCCCTACAAGTTGTATAGTTTATTTTCAACAGTGTCTAGTGAATATCACTGCAGCATTTGTTCACTCTTTGTTCCACCATTTCTATGCTCTCCCTTCCTTACCCTTCCCCAAATAGATAAACTTACATACAAGACAAAAGGTGCAGAAAACAAAAACAGTAACAAAAGAAAGAAAAAAAGAAGCAAAATAACATAAAACCTCATCTCCATTTCTGGAGTTCATTTCAATACACATCATTTCATATGGCCATATCCACATAGCTATTGAGCCTTTGTGTCCTCTCCTAAGACTATCCTCCTCTGGTCTCACTGTGTAAATGTCTAGTGTCCTATATAATTTACCATGTCCAAGTGTATTTTTTGTCTTTTACCATCTAGTGTGCATACTTGTAGATTTACAAGCATGTTCTAATCACAACAAATGAGGGAAACCATGAAAACTATGTTTCTTTGGGTCTGACTTACTTTGATTAATATAATTTTTCCAAGTCGTTCCATTTATATTATGAACAGAACAGTATCATTATTACTGATAGAAGCATAGAATTGTTAATGACAGTCTTTATTATAAGTTCATCTTTCAATCATTATTTTTCCCTTAAATACGCTAAAATATTAGGGACTGGGAAAATTGGATTCCTTGATGGACAGCTCTTAGTCCCTTCTCTGATGCCTTGAGTCCCTTAAGTGCAAGCCTATCAGCCAAGCAACCCCAGATGGCAATTGTTTTAATCTCATGGCAGGTTGGCTATGTTGGCGACATCACAGTCACTCTGAGGAAACTTGAGCAGCTGTGGAGGACTACTTCAACCATAGCTGAAAATATGGCCTTGGAAAACAAGGATGAGCCTCTGCAAACTCTTAGACGACCTTACAGCCTTTTTCACCAAGGCTACAGGGGGAAATAGTTCCCATGGTGTCCCAACTCAAGTCCTGTGATTGGTGCAATCACAATCCCTCATTAGCATGAAGATTTGCTGTGATCGATGAAAAAAACAACTCATGTCACTATCTTTGCAGCTATAAACAGGCTGTTCAGCTAACTTGTTGAGTTATCCAGGACACACTCTCTGCTGGTGTTGTAATTTTAGGTTCAATTTCTTTCCTACTTTTTTATCTTTATCACTGATAGAGTCGGGTGAGGTAGCAATATGAAGAGAAGATGGTGAAGAAGCAAGAGAATACTAACAGCAGTAGCTAATGAGTTCCAAAGAGTGCCCTAGACAAGAGCAGGGATGACAGAAATGAGAAGGGATGATGACAGTATAGAGAAGATAACAAAAGGCAGAAAGCTGAGGCTGTGACAGCATGAGAAATACCTTTGGATCCTTGGTCACTGGAAGAGTTCCATGGAAGTGCCAATCCTTGAAGATTAAGGATTCAGTTACCCTAGCTTCAGTCAAGAGCTGAGAGTTGTGACACCTTAGGCACAAGATCAGAAATATTTATCATTGAATACCTGAAGATCCTAGCTGCTGCCCCTTCCAAGTGAAGTTTAGGATTACAATATGGCCATATGCCAGGGCTGCCAGTGGCTAAAACAAATCCATAGCTTTCAATGCCTAGAGCTATCACATCTACCTGTCAGAGTATGGAGTTGCAAGCTGGAGTCTGCCAGTAAGCCCCAAGGACTTGATCACTCAAAAAGGATTGCCAACATTGGAAAAGCTCCTCCTTGACTGCCTATGATTCCTATTCAGCTAAAGGAAAAGCACTCCAGTAAGATGATTGGTCCAAAACAACTTGGTAGCAGAATATCTTGGCAGAATTTTAGCAAGGATATACAAAATTTGCACAGTACTATAAACCACCTAAACTTAATAAGATGATAGAACATTCCACACAATAATATCAGAATATGTAATTTGAAAAACTGAAATCATATAAAATATGGTATTTGACCATAATTTGAGGAAATTTGAAGACACACTTTTAAAGAAAAAATGGATCAAAGAAAAATATCACAAGACAAATTATAAAAATACATTTTCAGCCATGAAATTAAATATATAACACATCAGACTGATTCAACAAAACTAAAGTAAACTTAGAAGGAAATTTATAGATTAAAAGATATATTTTTTTACAAGAAAGCAAAATTCTCAAGTCAATGACCTAAACGTCTGCCTTAGGAAGCTATAAAGTGAAAAGCAAGCTAAAACAAAATGTCAGGAAATAAATAATAAAGATTAGAGCATAAGTAAACTAAAAGGACAATGGAAAAATAATAAAGCAACTCATTGAAACCAAAATTGATTATTTGTAACGATAAACAAAATTGATAAGCCTTTAGCTAGACCAAACCCACACTAAATAGAAAACACAATTTACTAAAACCAAGATTGAAGCAAGGGCACTATTGCTGATCTAATAGAATAAGAAGTATTATTAGAATAGTATGAACAATAGTAGGTTAAAAATTAGTGGAATGAATTTATATACTAAAGCAAACTACTGAATCTTAATTTACAAACATTACAAACTGAATGGGACTATCATTAAGAAGACACGAAGTTAACAATTCAAAACATCTCACAAGCTCAGTACCAGTGGCTCCTGCTTATAATCCTAGCTACTCAGAAGTCTGAGATTAGAAGATAGCAGTTTGCACTGTATCTTATCTGAGTACATTGGAAACTGTATATACTGGTATTAAAACTAGGAAAGTGAAAGGGAATACCAAAATTGAGAGACATAGGATAAAAAGACAAACGACTACAAAAGCAATACTTGCAAACTGTTTGGTGTAAACCAACTGAACAACTCATGGGGAGAGAGGGAAAGGGAGAGGGGGAGAGGGGAGTGAGGGAGGAGTTAACAAACAGTACAAGAAATGTATCCAGTGCCTAAGATATGAAACTGTAACCCCTCTGTACATCACTTTGACAATAAATAAGAAAAAAAAAAGATCGCAGTTTGGAGCCAGCAGCACAAGCAGAAAAGTTCATGAGACTCTTACCTAAAATTAATTAGAAAATTACTGAGCTGGTGATGTGGTTCAAGGGAAAGTGCACTAGCCATGAGGAAAAATGGTTAAGTGATAGTGCAAGGTCCTGAGTTCAAGTTCTAGTGCAAGTACACACACACAAACACACGCCCACAATAAACATCTAGGTCCACATAGCTTTATAAGGAGTTGTACTGTTGTTGTACTAAGGAGTTATGCTAAGGAGTTGTACTAAGAGTTGACACCAATCTTTCACAAATTCTTCCAGAGACAGGATAAGATAGAGTGTTTTCCAAGTCATTCTACATTCAAGGCAGCATTAACCTTATACCAAAAGCATCCAAAGATATAACAACAAAAATTGATAGGGTAATATCTCGTTCAATATAGAAACCAAAATATTCACTGTAATTCTAAACAATTGAATTAATCAACATATAAAAATTATGCCAATTGAAGGTTCCTTTAACATCTGAACATCCATCAATATAATGTAGAATATTGACAAAACAAATCACAATCCACGTACTTGTCTCACTATCTGCAAAATAACAAAACCTACTACCCACTTTATGATTAAAGGTATGAAAATGGGTACTTTCTCAACTACAAAAAAGACATCTTTGAAAACTCTACAGGTAATATTATACCTAAAGGTTGTGATTGAAGACTTCTTTACTAAGATAAAGGACAAGAAGAAAAAATATTCTTAACACTTCTATTAACTATTTTATTATAGTTTGTAGCTAGTGCAATTAGATAAGAAAGAAGTCAAAGTATTTATAAATAACACACTCGCACATAGAAAATTGTAACTACTGATCTGCCTATTGAAAATCTCCTTAGATTAATGAGAAAATTCAGCAAGTCTTCAAGACACAAGACCAATAATCAAAACTCATTTCCTTTCTGTACAATAACAATTATGGGCTCTCTCTCTCTCTCTACTTCCCCTCCCTTGGGGAGGGAAGGGGCTTGTCCGCCCCTTCCTGGGTGGTCCATTATCGCTCACGCGGGAGCGATGGCCACAGGTAGCCTCGGTGGCGTGTGGTCGCAGGGTGCCCCCAAACCGCCAAGAACGACACGGATGCGTGGGCCCCTGGAGAAAACCTCTAGGGCTTCTATTTATTCAAATGAGGAGCCTCCCAGATATACCCCAATGGCCGGCACAAGAGAGGGGCTCATGATTGGTCCCAAGGAGCTGTCCCTCAAATGATGTCAGGAGACTTCCTTTGTTGGCAGAGGTCCAGACCCCTATGGATGGGCCCCTGGGGTACCCCTCCGCCATACCACATGTGCTAGCCCCAGGGACAGGGGCTTCTCTTCCTGTTAAAGACAGGAAGGGGAGGGACAGGCCGAGGTCAGCTGTGGCCCCTTAAAGGTGCAGCTGACCCCAACAAACAATAATCCAGAATATAATAATTGTACATGCATTAGCATATAAATAATAAAACAGCACAAATTCAACCAAATATTTTAAAGAACTTTATACTTAAAATAACTGAATATTGTTGAATTGAAAGAAAACCAGATATATGGAATAACATTTTGCTTGCAAGATGACAATATTGTTTAAATGGCAGCCTAACCAAACTGGTCTACAAGTGAAATGCAGTATCTGTAAACACTCTGGCTGCTTTATGTGCAGAAACTGACTAAGTAATCCAGAAATCACTATTGAAATGCAAAGTTTCCAGAATAGCAAACTAGATGACTTGATAAAAGAACGATGCTGGGGGAGTCACACTTCCACATTTCAAACCCCATTACTAAGTTACAGTAATCAAATCAATATGGTGCTGGTATGAACATAAACATGGATAAATGGAGTATATTTGAAAGTCTAGGGGAAAGCTTTTATATTTATGGTCAATTTGTTTCTTTAAAAATTATTTTAGATTGGAACCTGGGATTTTTCTTGTGGGGAGACTATTTTTTTTTGTCAGTTGTAAGCATTGAACTCAGGGCCTGGGTACTGTTCCTAAGTCTTCTACTCAAGCTAGTGCTCTACCACTGAGAGCCACAGCTTCACTTCTGGTTTTCTGGTGGTTAATTAAAGATGAGTCTTGTGGATTTTCCTACCCTTGCTGGCTTTGAACTGTGATCCTCAGACCTCATAATAGCTAGGATTACAAGTGTGAGCCCCCAGAATTCTGCTTTTTGGTTGTTTTGTCTTATGGATTTTTGTTTGTTTGGGTTTTTTTTTATCCTAGGGCTTGAACTCAGTGTCTAGGTGCTGTCCCTTTTTTTTTTGCTCAAGGCTAGCACTCTACCACTTGGGCCACAGAGCCTCTGGGTTTTTCTGGGTAATTTATTAGAGATAAAAGTATCATGGACTTTTCTTCCGCAGCTTGTTTTTTGAACTGGGATCCTCAGATCTCAGCCTCCTGTGTAACTAGGATTGCAGGCATGAGCCACCAGTGCCTGGATTAGAAGACTCTGTATTACTTCCTTGATCTTGTTATGATGTCTGTTTAAGGGGTTTATATCATATTGGTTCAGCTTAGGCAGCTCTGGGCTCTAGGAATTTATCCATTTCTGCTAGATTTTCCATCTTATTTGAGTATAGATTTTGCAAGTAGTTCCTCATCATGTTTTGGATTTCTTGGATGTTTGGTGGGTGTTACTTTAGTATTTCTGATTTTGTTGATTTGGATTTCTTCTCTCTCTTTTTTTTAGCTTAGCTGGGGATCTGAATTTTATTAATGTTTTTCAAAGAATCAGCTTTTTTGTTTGTTTCATTGTTTCTATGTAAGGTTTTTTCATTAATTTTTGCTCTAATCTTTACTATCTCTATGTAGTAGTTTTGGGTTTGGTTGGTTCCTGTTTTTCTAGCAGCTTTAGTTGCATCATGAGGTTATTTACTTAAGCTATTTCTGTTTCCTTTATGTGCACTCTTAGAGCTATGAACTTTCCTCAGCACTGCCTTTTGCTGTATTTCAGAGGTTCTTGTATGATATATTTTCATTTTAATTTAATTGTAGAAACTTTCTGATTTCTTCCATTCTTGCTTTTTTTTCCAGTCCTGGGGATTGAACTCAGGGACTGAGCACTGTCCATGGCTTCTTTTTGCTCAAGGCTAGCACTCTACCACTTGAGCCACAGCACCACTACCAGCTTTTGCTGTATATATGGTGCTGAGGAATTGAACCTGGGGCTTCAAGTATACTAGGCAAGCAACGACCACTAGGCCACATTCCAAGCCCTCTTTTGTTATTTCTTCAGTGACCCACCTGTTCTTTACCAGTGTGTTGTGCATTCTTCATGTATTTGAGTGTTTTCTGTTGTATCTTTTTCTACTGATATCTAGTTTAATTCCATTGTAATCCAATAGGATCAGACATATTTTCTCAGGCTTGTTGAATGTCCTAGCATATGATCTGTTTTGGAGAATGTGCTATGGACTGCTGAGAAAAGGTGAATTGTGTGGCTGTTTGGTGAAATTCCCTGTATATGTCTACTATGTCCATCTGGGTTATGTGGTCATTTAACTTAGACGCTTCTTTGCTGATCTTTTGTAAAAAATTAAAAAAAAACTTAAAGGTGATATACAGAGGAGTTACAGTTACATAAGTCAGGTAATGAGAACACATCCTTTCAACAGTGTTAGCCACTCTCTCGTTCTCTCACAGGTTTTCCTCTCTCATCCCACCCCCCTCCCCGCCTTGGCAAATTGTATAGTTCATTTCTAACATAGTGTCTAGTGGGTTTCACTGCTGAATTGGTTTACCCTTTTTTCCACCATTTCTGTGCTTCCCCTTCCCCTCCCCAAATCAGAGACTTATATATAAAACAAAGGGTACAGAAATAAAAACAGGGACAAAAGGGAATAAACCAAAGGAAAAAAAGGAAAGAAAAAAAAGCACAAACAGTACAATAAGAAACCTCTTGTTTCTATTTCTTGGAGTTCATTTTGATAAGTATCATTTTATATGGTAATATGATCAATTTATTTCTAACAATGGGGAATGAGGGAGGAGGCAACAAACAGTACAAGAAATGTACCCAAGGCCTAACATATGAAACTGTAACCTCTCTGTACATCACTTTGACAATAAATAAGGGGAAAATGGGACAATAAATGTGATAAAGAAGTAATAGTGTTGTTTCTGTCTGATTATACTAGGACAACTGGATAGCCATAAGGAAAAGAACGAAGTTGGTATCTGTGATGGTCTTTTTTTATACATCAACCTGGCTAAACTACATTTCTCAGTTACCTTATCAAGAATACTAATATGCATGTTATCTTCAGAAAGAAATTTATTAATACTTATTAGTTATATGTATTAACAGGATTCAGTACATACTTACAATGTGAACAGGTCATATCTAACTTTCCTTTATTCACTGTTCCCCCCTCTCCTTCCCAGCCTCTTAATAGCCATTCTGTTATTCAGGCTGACTTATTTTTAACTTCCACATATGAGAGAAGAATGTGTGAGATTTTTCTCTCTGTCAGTCTTACTTCCTTTGACAGAAAGTCTTCCAGTGCCATACCCTTTCCTGGAAGACAGGATTCCATTATCCTTTATAGTTGAATAATATTTTGTCACACATATATAGTATATTTTATATGGTTTAAGTAGGATAATACTTTATAAATATTATATTTTTATATACTATGAATATTTTATGTATGTTTTATATATAACATACATTTTCTTGGCAACATTTCTATTTATATATATTATTCACATATATAAAACTTTTTAGGTTTTGTAAATATAGTTGTAATAAGCATAGCTGTGAAGTATCTCTAATATGTTTGAAAATATGTTGGCAAGCCTGTATTTACTCAAATTTATCTAAAGGAGATTATATTTTAGATAATCTGATTAGATCAATTTAACCAGTTGAGGCTTCCTCAAAGAAGGATTGCTGACTACACATAGTAGCATTAGCCTGCAAACTCAAGCTTGCTTTATCTGACAGCCTGGTCAATGAATTTCTGCTTTACTTAACATGTCATTTCAGTTGTATAACCAATTCTTCACAGTATGTCTCTTGATTTACATATATAGCTCAATCTGTTTCACAGTATGAATGTTGCCTAACACTAATCTGATTACTAAGGGCTCTGTAGGGCTAGTATCTTAAGGATGAATTCCTGGATTGCTTCTGGATTTTATGAAATTGGCTTTCTCTAGTATTATTAGAATTAAAAGTATCATTGAGTCCATGTTTCTTTGGGTCTGGCTCACTTCAGTTAGTATAATTTTTTCCAAGTCCTTCCATTTCCTTACAAATGGGGCAATGTCATTCTTTCTGATAGAGGCATAAAATTCCATTGTGTATATGTACCACATTTTCCTGATCCATTCGTCTACTGAGGGGCATCTGGGTTGGTTCCAGATTCTAGCTATGAAAAATTGCACTGCAATAAACATTGTTGTGCTGGTGGCTTTACTGTGATTTTGTTTGTGGTCTTTTGGATAGATACCCAAAAGTGGGCTCTATGGTCTCCCTTATAGGGAATAATTAGTACAGGTTTAGGCAAGCCACAGCAGAGGATCACAAGAGCCCAATAGCTAGCTATATACCATTATGAACACATAAGATGATGCTAAGTGAAATGAACTCCATGTTATGGAAACGATCGTTATATCACTGTTGTAACTACTTTCAACGTGCTATGTGTAACTGTAGCATCTGTTATTGATGATCTTCTTGTATCTGCTTCCTGTGGTTGTACCTACACTATCACTGAAATCTTATCTGAGTATATTGGAAACCGTGTATACTGGTATTAGAACTAGGAAATTGAAAGGGAATACCAAAATCAAGAGACACAGGGTAAAAAAAGACAAACAACTACAAAAGCAATACTTACAAAACTGTTTGTTGTAAATGAACTGAACAATTCATGGGGGGAAAGGAAAAGGAGGAAGGTGGAGGGGGGAATGAGGCAAGAGGTAACAAACAGTACAAGAAATGTATCCAATGCCTAACGTATGAAACTGTAACCTCTCTATACATCACTTTGATAATAATTTTTTTAAAAGTATCATTGACTCTTTTTCATACTGAAGAAGAAACAGTAGCCAAGACAGATTTGGCAATAAAGAAAATACTGTACTGCCTATTCTGTATTAAAGCCCTACAAAAATAAAGTTTTGAATGATCATGTACATATCATTTTAGAACTAATTTTTTCCAAAAATATAAAATTTGGGGTTGCTTGCACCTAACTGAGATAGAGGGAATGACAAGAGAAAAGGTTGAGCACAGGTCTTTAAACTTTCTGTTCAAGCTTCATATTAAAAACCTTCAAGTTGGAGAATGAGGGAAGAAGTTGAGAGGAGCTGCAGTGCACTAGCTCAGCTCCCTCCAGCACCACAGTTTTCTCACCCCATAGAAACTTTTACCACTAGAAATACAACCAGCGTAAGTTGTAACAGTACAGGGATTCTGGCCAGGAAGGGAAAAGCGACTTTGCATGTCTGAAAACACAGATTCGAGCTCTGGGAGGTATCCCACCGCCTCGCCAGTGTCGGCGGCACTGGCACAGCGCCCGTCACAGCAACCCGCACTCCACGCAGGTAAAGCACACAGCGGAGACCAGGTGGCGGCTGAGCACAGATGACCTGAAATCGCAGAGAAAGCGTGAGTACCCCACGAAAGATATTCTCACTCGCGCCCACAGAGCAACTTCCGCAAGGAAGTCCTTCCCCCACCACCAGAGCAAAGCGCCATCTTTGCCACTGGCATAGGGTCAGACCAGATTGGAACTAAAGCAGGCCTGGGAAAAGCGAGGTCAAATTAGCCATCTTTGAAAAGGGCAAGAGGGACTCAACAGTGAGAGCCAGCTCCACCCAGGAGAACACCCCCTGCCCAGGAGGGAGGCATGCCCTGGGCCTCGGCCTTGCCGGCTGGAACTTCTAAATTTAACGCGAAAACAGCCAGCAGCTCCCGGCAGCACAGAAACACCAAACGGAGGAACCTGAGACAGTTAAACGGTCCCGTCACAGAGGAAGCCCAATTCCTAGCCCGAAACGGAGCTGCTTTCCATAGCTACCTCTGCCAAGGAGGCCGGCCCGCCCAGGAGGCAGAAGCCTTGCACAGGCAAGCACCTCTCAGCCGGGTAAAACAGGCCAGAGGCGCCCCGCCCTGCTCAGTCCACAGCCTATTCAAAGGCAGGCATTAAAGGCCGCGGCCCTGCAGTAGACAGAGGAGCAAGCTGAATTCTGCCAAACCCAGACAATCAGGAATATAGACTGCAGACCATCACAAGGAAACCAGAGACTGGGGAAAGACCACCCAAACAAGGAAGACTCCATTGTTTTTTCTTTATCTTTTCAACATTTCTTTTTCCTTTTTTTTTTTTTTTTTTTTGGCCAATCCTGGGCCTTGGACTCAGGGCCTGAGCACTGTCCCTGGCTTCCTTTTGCTCAAGGCTAGCACTCCGCCACTTGAGCCACAGCGCCGCTTCTGGCCGTTTTCTGTATATGTGGTGCTGGGGAACCGAACCTAGGGCCTCGTGTATCCGAGGCAGGCACTCTTGCCACTAGGCTATATCCCCAGCCCTTTTCAACATTTCTTAAACTTAAAAAAAAAATTTTTTTTCAATTCGGAAACGTCGTCGGTTTTTTTTTTCCATGTTTTCTATTTTTACCTGTTTGTTTTATCAAGTTTTTTTACTTTTCTGTTTGTTTGGGTTGTTCGTTTTCTGATTTTTTTCCTTTTTATTTTATTTTCGTTTTAAAATAATTTTTCTCTGTTGTGTGCATCTGTCTCACACTGTTTTTACTTTATTTCTCTCTTTGCATTCTCTTTCTTTAAAACTTACTTTCCTATGAAGAACACCTCCAATCTGATCTGCTAACTCTCCATTATCTATCATTGCAACCTTATTCTCTCTATTGATTCTACTCTTCTCGACACTTCCACGTCACTGAAACTAAACCAAAATCACCACCTCCCCTCCCCAATACGTTTTACTCTATTCTCTGTACTACCTCCAACTTACCTTCCTGACTTACTGCCAGGACCTCCAGTCTCCAATGACTCCTGGTTATTGGATCGAGGGCATCCCAGCTTAATCCGAGTGAATCAAAGGTGTTCATAGAGAAAGCCAGTCCTAAAAGAGCTTAATATAAAAACAAGAATTGCATATAGGGTTGTAACAGTAAATAAGTAACTACTGAATGCAGGGCCCAGGATCAGTTGTTATATTGAGATTGTATTCTTTAGGAACACCAAATCTAATTTTATAGACAGGTATACAGGGTATCTGTACATAATGGTGAACTTATAATATTTACACAACAGAGCTTGGTAAGGGCTGCTTTGGGTCTTAAGGTGCTCACAGGGGCTGGTAGACAGGCATCCCCAATTCAAATGGGCAGAAGAAACACAAGAAAGATGGCAAACAATGAAGTCTTACCCCCCACTCAAAAAAAGCAGGAAGCAGAGCAGTCAGTCAAAGACATAGAAGAGAACCCCCAAAATGCTCTAGAAAGTCTACTGCTAAACATGATAAATGAAAAGTTTGAATCTCTTCAGTCAATTATTCTAGAGCGTGAGGATTCAAAGCAAAAATTAAGGGAGAATTTCATGGCATCCACAAATAGAAAGATAAATGAACTTCAAGAGTCAAATGAAAAGATAGCTAACCAGATTAAAGATTTGAGAGACAACTCTCAAAACCAAAGTAACGAAGTTAATGAAGTAAAGAAGTCCATACAAGACCTAAGAAATGACATGGAAATTATCAGGAAAGACCAGTCAGAAGCAAAAGAGATTCTAAATCAAGTAACTAGCCTACAGTCCCGACTAACTGAAGCAGAGCATCGAATTTCAGGAGCTGAAGATTCCTTATATTCTATGGAGAAAGATCAAAAATCAATACAAATCCAGTCCAATCAACAAAACAGATCGCTACAGGAGATTCAAGACATGATCAGGAAGCCCAATTTAAGGACAATAGATATTGAGGAAAACTTGGAGAAAGAGGTTAATGGGATAGGCAACCTATTTAACAGAATATTAGCTGAGAACTTCCCAAATATCCAGAAGGAAGGGCTTATACACATACAAGAAGCATTTAGAACCCCAAATCGACCAGACCAGAATAGGACATCCCACCGACACATTGTGATCAAAACAGGTTCAGTAGAGTGCAAGGAAAAAATACTCAAAGCTATTAGGCAAAGAAAACAATCACATATAAGGGAAAAGCAATCATAATTAACCCAGACTTCTCAGCAAAGACCATGAAAGCAAGGAGAGCCTGGAATGAAGTATACCAAACTATAAATAAAAATAACTACCAACCAAGAATTCTGTACCCAGCCAAACTCTCATTCATAGCCGAAGGTCAAATAACAGTCTTCCACAGTAAGGAAAAACTGAAAAAAATATATCTCCACCAAACCAGCTTTACAGAAAGTCTTCAAAGATGTACTATACAGGGATAATAATTAAGATCCCAATACAGACAGAGAAATGAACCCTTATTATAAAATATCAGATCAAGAAATGGGAAGACACAGCTTTAAACAAGAGAGTGATAATGAAAGGAACAAACGATCATCTCTCAATCCTAACTGTCAACATTAATGGACTTAATTCTCCAATCAAACGACATAGGCTCATAAGTTGGATCAAAAATCAAGATCCATCTTTCTGCTGCCTCCAAGAGACACATCTACCAAGCAAAAGTAAACATCTTCTAAAAGTGAAAGGCTGGAAACAAATCTATCAAGCAAATGGCCCCCATGAGCAGGCTGGAGTTGCAATCCTAGTATCAGACAAAATTGACATCAAATTAAAAAAGATAAGAAGAGACAAAGAAGGTTACTACATACTAGTAAAGGGATCTCTCGTACAGGAAGAAATAACCATTCTAAATATCTACACACCAAATGCAGGAACACCCAACTTCATCAAATAGAAACTACTGACTCTTAAAAACACTCATACCCAAACACATTGATAGTTGGGGAATTTAACACTCCACTGTCACCTCTGGACAGATCAACACGACAAAAACTGAACATAGAAACCACAGAACTAAACAATTGCATAGACCAACTAGACTTAATCGACATCTACAGATTATCCCACCCAGCAAGGACAGAATACAAATTATTTTCTGCAGCACATGGAACATTCTCCAAAATAGATCACATCTTAGGGCACAAAGAAAATCTGTACAAATGCAGAAGTATCAAAACAATTCCCTGCATTCTCTCTGACCACAATGGAATAAAATTAGAGCTCAACTCAAACAGCCTCCACAGAAAATCCTATAATTCATGGAGACTAAACAACACACTGCTGAACCATCAGAGGGTCATTGAAGAAATTAAAATGGAAATTCAAATGTTTATGGAATTCAACCAAGTTGAGGACACAAAGTACCAGCTCTTTGGGACACAGCAAAGGCAGTACTCAGAGGAAAATTTATATCTCTGAGTGCATACATCAAAAAACTGGAGAAACAGCAACTCAATAATTTAAGGAAGCACCTTAATTTCCTTGAGAGAGAACAACAAGCCAAACCCCAAATCAATAGACGGAAGCAAATAATTTAAATCAAATCAGAATTAAATCAATTAGAGACGAAAAAAACCATCGAAAGAATCAACAAAACAAAGAGTTGGTTCTTTGAAAAAATCAACAAGATAGACAGACCCCTGACAAACCTGACCAAAAAAAACAAAGGCAGCACACTCAAATAAACAAGATAAGAGATAAAACAGGTAACATCACCACAGAAATAACTGAAATTCAGAAAATAATAAGGGACTATTTTGCAAAACTTTATGCCAACAAATTCGAGAACTTGGAAGTAATGGATGATTTCCTAGAAAATATTCATATCCCCAAACTGAACCATGAAGATTTAAATCTCCTAAACAGACCCATATCCAGTATTGAAATAGAAACGGCAATAAAGGATCTCCCATCCAAGAAAAGCCCAGGTCCAGACGGATTCACTGCAGAATTTTACAAGGCCTTCAAAACAGAACTCACACCAATATTTCTCAAACTCTTCAATGAAATTGAAATAGAACGTTCACTTCCAGACTCATTCTATGAAGCCATTATAACCCTCATCCCAAAACCAGGCAGGGACTCATCATGGAAAGAGGACTATAGACCGATCTCCCTGATGAACATAGACGCAAAAATTCTCAACAAAATTCTGGCCAATCGACTTCAACAGGTCATCAAAAAAATCATACCCCATGATCAAACTGGATTCATCACAGGGATGCAAAGTTGGTTTAATATACGCAAGTCAATTAATGTAATCCACCACATCAACCAGAGCAAGCTAAAGAACCACATGGTCTTATCTCTGGATGTGGAAAAAGCGTTTGAAAAAAATCCAGCATCCATTTATGCTAAAAGCCCTGGAAAAACTGGGATTCCAGAGAACATTCCTGAATATAATCAAGGCAGTTTATGACAAACCAACAGCAAGCATAACTCTAAATAGTGAAAAACTAAAGCCATTCCCTTTAAAATCAGGAACAAGCCAAGGATGTCAACTCTCTCCCCTGCGCTTCAACATAGTACTAGAATTCCTAGCCAGAGCAATCAGGCAAGAAGAAACTATAAAGGGGATCCAAGTAGGTAAAGATGAAGTTAAACTTTCTCTCTTCACAGATGACATGATCCTATACCTAAAGAATCCCATAGACTCTACCCCCAAGCTACTAGAGCTGATCCAAAACTTTGGCAAAGTTGCAGGATATAAAATAAACCTTCAAAAATCAATGGCCTTTCTCTATGCTAACGACCCAAAGACCGAGGCTGATATCAGGAAAGCAACGCCCTTTGCAATAGCCCCCCAAAAAATAAAATACCTAGGAATAACCTTAACCAAAGAAGTGAAAGACCTCTTTGAGGAGAACTTTAAAACCTTGAAAAACGAAATTAAGTCAGAACTAAGGAAATGGAAAAACCTCCCATGCTCCTGGATTCAAGGATTAATATAATCAAAATGGCAATATTGCCAAAGGCTATCTACAAATTCAATGCAATACCCATTAATATCCCAACACCATTTTTTGATGAAATAGAGGAAGCAATCCAGAAATTAATATGGAATAATAAAAGACCTAGAATAGCAAAAACAGTCCTAAGCAGAAAGAACATTGCTGGAGGAATTACAATACCCAACTTCAAGTTGTATTGTAAAGCCATAGTAATAAAAACAGCTTGGTATTGGCACCGGAGCAGGCCTGAAGACAAATGGAACAGAATTGAAGACCCAGAAATGAACCCACAGAACTACGCCTACTTAATCTATGATAAAGGGGCTAAAACAATAGTTTGGAAGAAAGATAGCCTCTTTAACAAATTGTGCTGGCAAAACTGGCTCAACACATGCAACAAACTAAAACTAGATCCTCATATATCACCCTGCACCAAAATCAATTCCAAATGGATTAAAGACCTCGAAATTAAAACAGACCCCTTGAAAACACTAACGGAAGAAGTAGGAGAAACACTTGGGCTCCTTGGCACAGGACGGAACTTCCTTAACAAAGACCCAGAAAGGCTACAAATCAAAGAACGGTTGGACAAATGGGACTGCGTCAAACTGCAGAGCTTCTGCTCGGCAAAGGACATAGCTTGCAAGATAAACAGAAAGCCCACAGACTGGGAGAAGGTCTTTACCGGCCATTCAATAGGACAAAGGCCTCATATCTAAAATATATGCAGAACTAAAAAAATTACCTTCCTCCAAAACAAAACCACAAATAAATAATAGCCCGCTCATCAAGTGGGCTAAAGACATACAAAGAGACTTCTCTGATGAGGAAATGAGAATGGCCAAGAGACATATGGAAAAGTGCTCTACATCACTGGCCATAAAAGAAATGCAAATCAAAACAACATTGAGATTCCATCTCACCCCAGTAAGAATGTCATATATCAAGAAAACTAACAATAACAGTTGTTGGAGGGGATGTGGCCAAAAGGGAACCCTACTTCATTTTTGGTGGGAATGTCAACTGGTTCAGCCACTCTGGCAAGCAGTATGGAGATTCCTCAGAAGGCTAAATGTAGAACTCCCCTATGACCCAGCAACCCCACTTTTGGGTATCTATCCAAAAGACCACAAACAAAATCACAGTATAGCCACCAGCACAACAATGTTCATTGCAGCGCAATTTGTCATAGCGAGAATCTGGAACCAACCCAGATGCCCCTCTGTAGAAGAATGGATCTGGAAAATATGGTACATATACACAATGGAATTTTATGCCTCTATCAGAAAGAATGACATTGCCCCATTTGTAAGGAAATGGAAGGACTTGGAAAAAATTATACTAAGTGAAGTTAGCCAGACCCAAAGAAACATGGACTCTATGGTCTCCCTTATTGGGAATAATTAGCACAGGTTTAGGCAAGTCACAGCAGAGGATCACAAGAGCCCAATAGCTATAACCTTATGATCACATAAGTTGATGCTAAGTGAAATGAACTCCCTTTTATGGAAATGATTTTTATATCACAGTTGTAACTACTTTCAACATCCCATGTGTATCTGTAGCTTCTACTATTGATGATGTTCTTGTATCACCTTCTTGTGATTGTATCTACACTATCTATGTAATCTTCTCTGAATATATTGGAAACCGTGTATACTGGTATTATAATTAGGAAATTGAAAGGGAATACCAAATTTGAGAGACAAAGGATAAAATAAGAGAAATAACAACAAAAGCAATATTTGCAAAACTGTTTGGTGTAAGTGAACTGAACACCTCAGGGGGGGAAAGGGGGAGGGGGGAGGGGGTATGTGGGACAAGGTAACAAATAGTACAAGAAATGTATCCAATGCCTAACGTATGAAACTGTAACCTCTCTGTACATCAGTTTTATAATAAAAACTTAAAAAAATAAAAAAATAATAAAAACCTTCAAGTTTCTTCATTTCCCCTGAAGGAAACACTTATCTTCTGTAGCCATAGGGCCAAGAGATTTTATTAAGCCAAACACAAGCTCATCCTTCAATTCGCTGATTACAAGGAAAATTAAATTCTCCCTCTGGCAGGAATTTGTCTCTTAAAATAAGGTTTGGAATTAAATAGATATTAAAAATTGGAATGGAAGTTTTCTGACAGATCCAAATGAAGCTGGAGATATTAAACACCTAAATTATTTTGTCTTCTTTCCAGTAAAAGCAGGCCCACCAAGTCTGCCTAATTATTTCACTGTGTCTTTGCCTAAGAATCTGTAATGGTCTATCCTGCGTTAGTTGCTTCTGGTTGTCTTTCAGAAACTACTTTCATAACTTCTCTTGCTTCTAGAACCATAACTTGATTTAAGTCCTAGTAGGTTTTAATGGATGAAACACAGAATTATGGCTCTCCAGATGGTATTATACACACCAATTTATACACAATTTATATACACAATTTCCCAAACTCGCACAGAGAGAAACCTTGGACATGTGTGTAGGAATGGAATTAAGAATAGAAGATAAGGATTAAAGAAATACAGACCTGGGTTCAACTGATAGAGATCCACTAAGCAGAGATTCTGTATTCAGTTTTAGTTTGGGCAATTATAAAGGGAATTAAGATAGAGGAAAGAAAGCACGAAGCCTTTATACCCTCAAATGGCCTGTTTTAAGTTATAGTAACTGCTTTTGAATACTGTACAGAAAAGAGGTGAAAGACTTAAGGTAACTGGAGTGATACAGTATATTTATTACATAACTCATGGTCATCCAACTCTAATGTCTCAACAGGCAAACTTTTCACCACACCTATGAGAAATAATTGTGTAGGGCTGGGAATGTGGCTTAGTGATAAAGTGCTTGCCTAGCATGCGTGAAGCCCTGGGTTCAATTTCTCAGCACCACATAATCAGGAAAGGCTGAAAGTGGCGCTGTGGCTTAAGTGGTAGAGTGCTAGCCTTGAGCAAAAAGAGTTCAAGACCCTAGGACTGGGAAAAAAAAAAACACGCATGGAAAGGGAATTTTGTTGTTGTTGTTCGGTTGTGGGGCTTGAACTCTGGGCTTGGGCACTCAAAATGCTCTACCACTTGAGCCACAGTGTCACTTCCAGTTTTCTGGTGGTTAATTGGAGATAAGAGTCTAATAGACTTTCCTGCCTTGGCTGGCTTTGAACCTTGATCCTGAGATCTCAGCCTCTTGAATAGCTAGGATTACAGGCATGAGCCACCAGCCCCTGGCAAGAATCTATTATTTTTAAGAGTTCTGATTGATTTCTGTAAGGCAGAATTACAGTGAGAACTGTTGACACTGAGGGGAGATCTTTGTGAAGGCCACATTACTGCACTTAATGCCAAAAACAGGGTAGACATGAATATCATAAAATGGACTGGATTAAAACTGTAATTAGCACAGTTTAATTCACAGATATCTTATGGTATGATCTAGTTGATCATGGTGGTCCTACAAAAGAAATCGATAAATAGGCTACTAAAATGTTACTTTATATATGTAAGTAGAAAATTTCTAGATCCAATAAAGAGAATTCTAACTTAAATGGCCAAGGCAAACAGTCATAATCACACAATAATTTCCTAGATTTGAGCTACTTTATTATCCAAGAACCTTGTGAATAAAGGAGAAGCTAGTCCATTTGAAGAATAATCCTACTGGACTGTATCATTTTATACTTTTGATAATTCCCAGCTTCTTTCACAGGGACTCACTGGCATTTTGAAAAGGGCCTGCAAATTAGAGAAACCAATAACCAAATTATTCAGGAATTATTGAACACTTGCCTTGATCTTCAAGAGACCAAAAGTCATAATGATCCAACAATTACACATATGCCATATAATCTATCAGATGTGATTATGCTTGAACTGCAACAAAAATGCTACATGAAACATTTGGGATGCTAAGTGAAGCACAATGTAGACTACTGGAATTTGGAGCAAATTTTATTAGTCTTTCATTCTACTCACATAAATACTGTACAACACCTTTTTAAAATATATTTATTTCATTTTTATTCTAAAGATGATGTACAAAGGAGTTACAGTTACATAAGTAAGGTAATGAGTACATTTCTTGTCGAACGTTGTTACCCCCTCCCTCGTTTCCTCCCAATTTTCCTCCTCCCCAACTCCCACTGCTCCCCAAGTTGTAAAATTCATTTCTAACACAGTGTCTTGTGAGTATCAATAGTGAATTGGCTCATCTATTCTCCTTTGTCTCACCATTTTGTTATTTCTCTTCCCTTTCCCAAATCAGATAAACATATATTCAAGACACAGATGTACAACACCTTTTGGGTTGCTACAAGGCGTTAGTGGAGACTTAATGTTTAACTATGGACAAACAAGTCATCATGTCATTTGAAATGTACATCACCACACTGGGAAACAAAGCTGGAACACTTGCTGAGGTAAAGGAGAATGTGCAGTGGATAGGATATTGCAATAATCCTTAAGTGCCAGCACCTCTGACTATATCTTCCCCAATAAGAGATAAAGACAGCAGGAGGACCCAGCAACATGTGTAGCCACTGAAGTCCCCTGTGGCTTTCACTATACAAGACACTTCAACCTTGAATGATGTCTAGGTAAGGCATGTCTTAAAAACCCATTTTTTTCTGTAATAAATTTTGAGTTGATTTTTCTATATGATATGAGGTCACTATCCAGTTTCATTCAGCATATGACTATATGGTCATAATGCCATTTATTAAATAAAATGTTCTTTCCCCATTGTAAATTCTTTGCACTTTTGTCAAAAATCCATTCATAGCAGACTTGTGGGTTTATTTTTGCAATCTGAATTCTGTTCCATAGTTTCTATGCTATTTTGACTCCTGAAGTTTTACAATAGATTTTGCAATCAGGTTTTGTGACATCTCCAACTTTCCTCTTTTGCTTAGGATTTATTTGGTTATTTAGGCCTTTGATGATTCCATATTAATTGTAGATTACTTTGAGGAATTCCTTTAAAAATGTTATTAGCTTGCACTGAGTTTGTACATTCAGGACTATTATGGATATGTTAGCAATATTATTATAGTTGATGAACATGGGGTATAATTTTATTGTGTGTGCTTGTCTGGAGGCTTGAACATAGGGCCTTGGCACTACCCTAAGCTTTTTTTCTCAAGGTTAGCACTCTGCTATTTTAGTCATAGCTTTTTGGTGCTTAATTGGAGATAAAAAGAGTCTCTCTCATGAACTTACTAGCCAAACCAAGCTTTGAAATGCAATCCTCAGATCTTAGTCTCCTAAGTAGGAAGGACTTCAGGCATGAGCCACCAGCACTCAAAAGAATATGATTTTTTTATTTCTGTCACCTTCAATTTCTTTCACTGTTTTATGTTTTTCAGTGTGCCTTTCTTTCACTTCATTGGTTAAATTTATGACTAAGTATTTTTTGATGGCCATGTAAATGGGATTGTTTTCTTGATTCCTTTCATTGTTTGTTGTTTATATATAAAAATATAAATTCCTTTTGTTTCCTGAAACTTTAGTTAACCCATCTAGTATTTATGAAATATCTTTGATAGATTTCTAAGGATTTTCTACATAGAAGATACTCATCTGCAAACAGGAATAGTTTTTCTCCCCTTTTTGGATTGAATGCCTGTTTTGAGTAATTGCTGTATGTGTGCTATGACTTATAATATTAGGTTGAATATTAGAAGTAAGATTGGGCATCCTTGTGTTGTTCCTGAAGATTCTGCTGAGAAATCTGCTGGTAGTTTTATGTGTGCTCCTTGTATGTAAGATCTGTCTTCCAAGAATATCTCTGTTGTTTGATTTTGGTTAGTGCCATATGTTTTAAAGACTTGTTTCCTTTTCATGTTCGTTGTGGGCAGAGGCTGTTGGGTTTTGTTATTTTGGTGGTATTGCACAGGGCTTTGTGCTTGTTAGTATGGCATGATATCACTGAACCATACCTTTAGCCCTGATTTTTGCTTGATAATGTTTTCTGATAGGGTTTTACTTCTGACATAGGTATATCCCAAAGATATCATATGCCTCGTTTTAGGCTTCCTGTCCTCACTGGGATCACAAGTGCACATCCCCTCATCCAGCTTCCCTTCTTGGAGGGATGTTATACATAAAATTGAATTATTGCAGTGAAACCCCCTTCATTCTATTATTGTATGATAATTAAAAATAATTTTACATTTATCTGAATTAGGTAAAGGAAGGGAACATCAAAATGGTGACACAAAGGGCGAATCAATGCGACAGCAATATTTACAAGACAATATGTTATAAACCAATTGTACAGCTCAGAGTGGGGGGTGGGAGATTGGCGAGGAGGGAACACAGGAGAAAAATGAGGGAGGAAGTAACAAGATTGACAAGAATCTACTCACTACCTTACATGTGTAGGTGTAACTCTTCTGCACATCACCCTAACAATTAAAGTAACAATTAAAAAGTAATTAAAAAATTCTGAGCAGCCTCGGTAACAATTCAAGTCCTTTCTGATTGGATTGTTAAGTGGCACAGCTGCTTTGGAAAAGAAGCTGGTAGCTACTCAAAATATAGTTACCATAAACCTTATCCATTCTATCTTAATCTGCATAATCAAGAGAAACTAAAATTTTATCCATGCTAAAATTCATTCCATGAATGTTTTTGATAGCATCCATCCTAACAGTAAAAGAGAAGAAATGACCCATGTGTCCATCAAATAAACTGAATGAACAAAATATAAAATGTCAGGCTGAAGATTGTTCAGCCCCATCCTTCCATATTCAACTGCCAACTTCTACAGAATGGAAAGGGAATTGTAATACAATTTGTAATGAACCAGTAAAAGTAAGTAGTGTGTTTCCTTGAGTTCTAGGAACTAGTAGAGTAAATGTTTAAACCTCGGGTGTGGGTTGTGGGATCTCCCTAATTTGTAACCAGATCAGAGAGAAGTATGAGTAGCATGAAGATCTACTACTTGTGAGTAGCATCTGAAATAGGAGGTAAATTTATGGGATTGAGTTCATAACTTCTGAGTATGAGATGAATCCACATAGTTAGCGACAATATTAAATTTTTGCAATTTTTGTGGGACTAAAATTTTCTAAGTACAATCTTTAGAAGATTCACTACTGAGGGGGCAGGGAATATGGCCTAGTGGTAGAGTGCTTGCCTCATATACATGAAGCCCTGGATTCGATTCCTCAACACCACATAAACAGAAAAAGCCAGAAATGGTGCTGTGGCTGAAGTGGTAGAGTGCTAGCCTTGAGCAAAAAGAAGCCAGGGAGAGTACTCAGGCCCTGAGTTCAAGTCCCAGGACTGGCAAAAAAATCCGACTCAAATGTTAAAGCACAATTGGCTTGTTCAATAGACAGGCTAATTTTAAAGGAGTACTTACCAGGATTTTCATATATAATACAGTTGGTAGGAACCATCAGATAATCTCCCAAATATTTACTGCCAATACTGTTCGTTGCCATGACTCTAATTCACAAGGAAGGATTAGGTTTCCAATTTGGTTTCATTTGGTATCACTCTCTGGCTTTAGGAAGCTCAATTCTAAACCTTCAAAAGTCTCTCTGGCAAACATGTAGTTGTTTTGCAGCCACTGAACTGAATCTTCCGTCCAAGCCAACTCAAGTGAGACACTCAGGAAGTTTTAAGCCCAGGCTGTCTGATCTCTCTGACTTCCCACAGAAATGAAAGAGCATTGCTCCAGTCTGTAGACAATTAAGAGATACTAACCAGAAAAGAGAAGACTTGCACACTATTGTGAGGAACATAAATTACCATAGACATTAGAAAACAATATGAATGTTCTTCAAAAAGGAAAAATAGAAAGTCCATATGATCCATCCATTTTAGTTCTAGTATACAGCCAAAATCAATGGATTGAAGACATATTTACACTGTCATTTTCACTCTACAATCATTCACAGTAATAAATATATGTAAACAACCTAACTAGTCATGAGTGGGTGAATTCCCAAGGAGAATTTGGCATATATGTACAATGAAATACTATATAACATTAAAGAAAGAAGTTGCATCAGAGAAACATAAATGGAATTGAAGAACATTATTCTAAGTGAAATAAGCTATGTACAGAAAAGTAAATGCTATATAAAGAACACTAGTATGCACAATAAAAAAACACTAACTTCACAGAAGTTGCCTGGAGGCTAAGAGTACAAAGTTACACTAGAAGAAAAATTTCAGTGACCAATTTCTCTGTATGATAACCATACTGAACAATATATAAATAAAAATGCTTGAAGAATAGATTTGTTTGCTGGGTGCAGGTGACTTACCCCTGTAATCCTAGCCAGTCAGGTGGATAAGATCTGAGGATCACAATTCAAAGCCAGCCTGGACAGAAAAGTCTCTGAAAGCCTCTTATCTCCAATTAGCCCCTCAAAAAGTGAAAGTGGAACTGTGGTTCAAAGTGGTAGAGCACTAGCCTTGAGAAAAAGAGCTCAGGGACAGCGCCCAGTCCCTGAGTTCAAGCCCCACAACTGACAAAAGGAGAATATATTTTTAATATTCTCATCACTAAAAGAAAAGTTGATAAGAAGATAGATTTGTTAATTAGATTTATCCAATCTTTTTATAATATATGCATAGACCAATATATCAAATTGTGTGTTATAAAAATAAGCAATTTTTGTCAATTAAAACTAATTTTAAGTACATGTAGATGAAAGGGTGAAGGATGGTGAGTATGATAAAAGCAGAATATATGTATGTGAAAACAGAACAATAAAAGCAGGTGAGATTTAAAAAGTAGGTATATGGGATAAGGCAGAGTGATGGAAGGGATGAATTTGATGGGGTACATTATATACAAATATGGAATGATGAAAATGAACCCCCTTGTGCAAACTATCATATACTAACAAGAATCTTTCCCAAAAATTTAAATAGAAAAATGAAAAAAGAATTAAATAGATCACTAAATTTGATGTATTTATAGAAAGTACTATACTAAATTTCACATCATACTTGGAATTAAGTTTAAGAAGTAATGTTAATCCTTCCAAACATCAATGAAAGAAAAACCAATTCCAATGATTGGCATGGCTTGCTTTCTGGGTTATTTATATGTAGATCCACAGGTTCTTGAAACACATACATTATAAATATACCCTAGTTGATAAATAGGCAGGATATGTGGAGTCAACAAATTTCTCTTTACATTACCCTAGAATTTCTTCCTTTTTACTCCATTGAGTTTTTTCAATAACTGACACATTTTTAAGTGTGACCTTTTCTTTTTTGGGAAACTGTTAATAGCTGGTTGATAAATCTCGCTCATATAGCTATTCACTAAATTTTCACTAGCTTAACCTTTTTACCTCTATTAGGAATTCTTGCATTTCAAAAAATAACAACTTACAGAGGCAGTAAATAACCTCTAGTAATACATTACTAATAGTGACATTTTCCAATAGAAATAGACAGAAATGTAGAGAGGACTAAGGAGAGACACATCAGGGCGAGGGAGCCTCAAAATAATATGCTTGAGCAGTGGTCAATTTGTACACCTAACTCTAGTGGTATCTTATCATTTTATACCCCTAGAAAATACAGACAAGTATTATTTTTCCAATATTGAGCAATAATTTTGACCAATTGCAAAAATTCCTCATGTTCTAGTGAATAATCTCTCATCCTTCTAGGACACCCACGTTCACAGCTGCAGAAAACAAGATATCAGCACAGAATCAGCCAACAGCAACCCCTCCTTCCCCCTAGAGGTCTACAATTCAGCAAATATCCAGTTCCTACTAAGCACTAATTTGGGGATACACTTTACTGCTAGTGATACATAAATGATTAATTCCCTCTTCCTTCATCTAGTGTCAGCAGCTGGTTGAAAAACCACTCTCCATCTCAGTAAATTTGTTTGGTGGATGGGAGAACGACAGTGAATTGGGCAGGAAAAGAAAACTCGACCCAAAGTTTTCCAGTCTGCTCTAGATGTCTTCTTTTCACAATCCCTCTAAAATGCAGTTTCTAAGGCTGGTCAGTCCTAGGAGTATTGCTGACTTCAGCTCTTCTGGAAGACCCTGGAGCCATGCAGCTTCTTAGTCTGCCTAGGTTTCATATACTGTCCCAAGTATCAGTCACTTTGTAACGACTTCCACATAGGAAAAACCCCACCCGTACTTGCGGTCAGAGAGATTAGGCAGAACTTCTTTCAAAATCCAACGTTATTATGATGCCACTTGGCAACCATAATAGGCAGATAGACCCATCCTGTGAGTCATGTTCATGTAGTCTACAGCTGTTAGTTTCATTTTGTTTCTGGGGAAAAAAAAACTAGTACAATAAATCATTTCCCTAATATTTAACAGGAAAAAATTTCACTGAGGTATCCTCTAAAAGAATTTTTACCTCCAACTGTTTTAATGTGATGGAATTCAGTATTTACAAATTAACACAGAATTGCTCATATCATGAGAAGACAGTAGTATGAGAATGTGTCACCAACATTCGTAGGATCACATATCATTTTATATAATTGTGAACCATTTTACATACTTAATCAAATTCCAAGCATGAAACTAGCATACATTAAAAAAAAGAACAACTGTTTTATTACTTCAAGTAAAGAGAATGGAAGAAATTCCTTCCCCCAAAGACAGCAAAAATACTTAGAACACTTTCCTTAAATGTTTCCCATGTTCTCAAATTAAAAATACATCCAAAAAAATGTTCACCGTAAGTTGAGAATCAGCCCCATTGAGACCAGACAGCTGTGCCAGCTTCTAAGGCTTGATGAAAATCCTTCTGTGCTATTTGAAGCCAACATATCCCACCAGAAAATGCATGCATGGAAAATGTCCCAGTCCAAGAAAACCTGTCAAGTCTCATCTTACGAAAAGATTTAGGCATTTAAATCTATTTACTATTTGAATACTGCTGAAAATTTTGTTGACAAATACCATGGATTTAAACCTTGAAGTTTACTTTCTCCCATGGCTCACACTAACAGAAATGCATTTAATCAACAATCAACAACAATCTTAATTTTAACAGAATTGTTAGGAGCAGTGTTTAATATAACTCTGAACTCCTGGTTTTTCTCAATGGCATATTCAATTGTACAAAAAGGAGCATTCTAACTTGATAGTCACATTTCCTTTCAGAAAAGCATGCAGCAGTTTCACCGAATATTTTAACCACTTAAAGTTATAAATAGATATTACCTCACTGGATTCTCCATTCTTCATTACAATACATCCCCCTTAAAGGTAAGAGATTAACAGACTCAGAATTATATTTTTGGTGGAAGCAGCAAAAATTCACATGTCGTTTTCACTGCAGAGACGTTTTAGTTCTATTTTTGAATGTATGAAGAGAAAGCCAAGAACCTTACCCTTTCTAACCAGATATTCTGTAGAGAACTGCAGGCTGGTACAGCTACAAGAGGAAGTAATTTGGTTTATTCAGCAAAACAGGAAAAAAAAATCGTTTACCTCTAATGGGAGGTAGAACTGTTCGTCAGCATCATTCAGTTGTTTAGGAAAGCATTCCCAGAGGATATTGTGGGCAAAGAAAATTCAAGTGTTGGCTTTGATAAATTCAGAGTTTCCATGATTTGTACACTTCTTCAATCAACAACAAAGGATCTGAGTTTAATTTGCCACGTGTTACCATCGTTTTTCTCAGTCTACTCTGAAAATCGAAAGTGGTGACTAAAAATAAACTCAGCCTTTAGAAATTTACTTTGCCATTTAAAAATGAATGATGATATATTTAAAATCATAATCACGTAAAAAGAGTAATCCTAAAGCAACAAATGCCACTTCATACTTTGCTTTTTCCATTGTTTATCCATTGTATATG
Organism: Perognathus longimembris pacificus; assembly: GCF_023159225.1. Lineage (NCBI taxonomy): Eukaryota > Metazoa > Chordata > Mammalia > Rodentia > Heteromyidae > Perognathus > Perognathus longimembris. The sequence continues at coordinate 55,523,787 of NC_063188.1, forward strand.
TTGTTACTTACCATGACCTCTTTCTGCTTCAGACGATCAAGTCATCTATTTCTTGGGGAAATCCATTTGTAGTACTCTGAAGGCTATTAGGTAGCTATTCCACAGTTTGATAAACTTACAGAAGATGCTAGATTTCCAGATCTCAGTAGATCCCATGGATGCAATGGCTGTCACTTCCATCTACTGACATCAAAGGTCATGTGTCTTTGCTATGGTGCTTGGAAAGAGAATGTGTCAAAAATGCACGGAGCTTCCTGCTATGCACACACCCTCCTTACTCTATCATAATCTTTCTTCCTCCTTTTTTTCTTTCTGAGTGTGCTCATGCATGTGTGTGAGTCAAATGTGTCTTTCAAGCTGGCTGGGTGAGGTAAGTATTTCCAAGCCATATTGAAGGTCTTAGACTACATTGCTCTATTTTGCCACAGTGTCTGTTATAAGTATAAAAGATGGAAACAATAGGAAAATTTTTGACAAAGCAAAACTTATTGGTCAGGAAAATGGAATGATTTGAGTTCACCAATGTGCTAACCAATGTCTCCCAGAAACATAATTAAGTGTAGTTTTTTTTTCAAATTTTTATTATCAAACTGATGTACAGAGAGGTTACAGTTTCATACATTAGGCATTGGATACATTTCTTGTACTGTTTGTTACATTGTCCCTCCTACCCCCCTCCCTCCTCCCCTTTTCCCTTCTCCCCTTGAGGTGTTCAGTTCACTTACACCAAACAGTTTTGCAAGTATTGGTTTTGTAGTTGTTTGTCTTTTTTTACCCTGTGTCTCCCAATTTTGGTATTCCCTTTCAATTTCCTAGTTCCAATACCAGTATACATGGTTTCCAATATACTCAGATAAGATTACAGAGATACTGTAGGTACAACCACAGGAAGGTGATACAAGAACATCATAAATAATAGAAGCTAGAGATGCACATGGGACGTTGAAAGTAGTTAAAACTGTGATATAACAATTGTTTCCATAACATGGAGTTCATTTCACTTAGCATAATCTTATGTGATCATAAGGGTATAGCTACTGGGCCTTGTGATGCTCTGCTATGACTTGCCTAAACCTGTACTAATTATTCCCAATAAGGGAGACCATAGAGTCCATGTTTCTTTGGGTCTGGCTAACTTCACTTAGTATAATTTTTTCCAAGTCCTTCCATTTCCTTACAAATGGGGCAATGTCATTCTTTCTGAGAGAGGCATAAAATTCCATTGTGTATATGTACCACATTTTGCTGATCCATTCGTCTACTGAGGGGCATCTGGGTTGGTTCCAGATTCTCGCTATGACAAATTGCGCTGCAATGAACATTGTTGTGCTGGTGGCTTTACTGTGATTTTGTTTGTGGTCTTTTGGATAGATACCCAAATGTGGGGTTGCTGGGTCATAGGGGAGTTCTATGTTTAGCCAGTAATCTCCATACCGCTTGCCAGAGTGGTTGAACCCGTTTACATTCCCAACAACAATGAAGTAGGGTTCCCTTTTGGCCACATCCCCTCCAACAATTGTTATTGTTAGTTTTCTTGATATATGACATTCTTACTGGGGTGAGATGGAATCTCAATGTTGTTTTGATTTGCATTTCTTTTATGGCCAGTGATGTAGAGCACTTTTTCATATGTCTTTTGGCCATTCTCATTTCCTCATCAGAGAAGTCTCTTTGTTAGTCTTTAGCCCACTTGATGAGGGGGCTATTAGTTCTTTGTGGTTTTATTTTGGAAGAAGGTAATTTTTTTTAGTTCTGCATATATTTTAGATATGAGGCCTTTGTCCGTTGAATGGCCGGTAAAGATCTTATCCCAATCTGTGGGCTTTCTGTTTATCTTGCGAGCTATGTCCGTTGCCATGCAGAAGGAAGCTCTGCAGTTTTGATGCAGTCCCATTTGTCCAACCGTTCTTTGATTTGTAGCCTTTCTGGGTCTTTGTTAAGGAAGTTCCGTCCTGCGCCAAGGAGCCCAAGTGTTTCTCCTAATTCTTCCTTTAGTGTTTTCAGGGTGTCTGTTTTGATTTCGAGGTCTTTATTCTATTTGGAATTGATTTTGGTGCAGGGTTATATATAAGGATCTAGTTTTAGTTTGTTGCATGTGTTGAGCCAGTTTTGCCAGCACCATTTGTTAAAGAGGCTATCTTTCTTCCATACTGTTGTTTTAGCTCCTTTATCAAAGATTAAGTAGGCATAGTTCTGTGGGTTCATTTCTGCGTCTTCAATTCTGTTCCATTGGTGTTCAGGCCTGCTCCGGTGCCAATACCAAGCTGTTTTTATTACTATAGCTTTATAATACAGCTTGAAATTGGGGATTGTAATTCCTCCAGCACTGTTCTTTCTGCTTAGGATTGTTTTTGCTATTCTAGGTCTTTTATTGTTCCATATGAATTTCTGGATTGCTTCCTCTATTTCATTAAAAAATGGTGTTGGGATATTAATGGGAATTGCATTGAATTTGTAGATAGCCTTTGGCAATATTGCCATTTTGATTATATTAATCCTCCCAATCCAGGAGCATGGGAGGTTTTTCCATTTCCTTAGTTCTGACTTAATTTCGTTTTTCAAGGTTTTAAAGTTCTCATCAAAGAGGTCTTTCACTTCTTTGGTTAAGGTTATTCCTAGGTATTTTATGTTTTGGGGGGCTATTGCAAAAGGAGTTGCTTTCCTGATTTCAGCCTCGGTCTTCGGGTCGTTAGCATAGAGAAAGGCCGTTGATTTTTGAAGGTTTATTTTATATCCTGCTACTTTGCCAAAGTTTTGGATCAGCTCTAGTAGCTTGGGGGTAGAGTCTATGGGATTCTTTATGTATAGGATCATGTCATCTGCGAAGACAGAAAGTTTAACTTCATCTTTTCCTATTTGGATCCCCTTTATATTTTCTTCTTGCCTAATTGCTCTGGCTAGGAATTCTAGTACTATGTTGAAGAGCAGGGGAGAGAGTGGACATCCCTGCCTTGTTCCTGATTTTAAACTAAGTGTACTTTTTAAGACATACTTTTGGGCTACAACTTCTTCTTTGTTCCTTTATCTTTGAAAACATTGAATTTAACATATTTGATTCTTAAAACAATATTGCCAATATCTTATTTGATTAGTCTTAAGTATGGTAGAAGAATAGTAAAATGGATAAAAATTGTTCAGAAGTGGTAGTGGTAAAGATTCCCAAGATAATCATTTAGAATTTCATAATCTTGACATTGACACCATTGGAAAGATTAGCTAACAGTTATACAGCAAACATTCATCTGAGTGACTCCATTAAGTGCAGCAAAACACAGCTTTGAAATAAAAACTGTCCCCTCAGAATTTTGTTTTTAACAACTGAATATAGATATACAAATGTGTGCACATATAATCCTGTATGTATTTTATGTATATACACAATTTAATAAAAATATCTTATTTTCATAGAGATCACTAGCTATATAGTTTTTCAAATATTATTTCATGAATTAAGACTAAAAGAAGGAAAGAACTATCTCTATCTCTTCAAGATAATTCTATTACTTCTATTGAACATATTTATCTTAATATAAAATCAATAGGTTTCCAAGCAAAACACATCTTTTCACTCTGGCTAATGAGAGAGAGCTACTTGTAGCTAACTTGACTGTGAACTCAGGTCCTGATCACTGTCCTTGATCCTCTCTGTGCTCAAGGCTAGCACTCTACCATTTGAGCCACACTGCCACTACCAGCTTTTTCTGTATATGTGGTGCTGAGGAATAGAACCCAGGGCTTCATGCATGCTAGGCAAGCACTCAACCACTAAACCATATTCCCATCTCCCATTCGCAATCTTCTAGAATTGGTTGTCAACATTTCAGAGTGATCTCCTCCCAATAAACTGTCTGCTTACAATTTACTTGAATCTCATTACCAGCCCCTTATACCAAACTTGTACAACAAATTAATTTATATCAGCTGCCTACCGAGACCTTGTACCTAATATTTCCTAAGGAAATCATCCCACAATAGATGTGTACCTTACTTTGATTGATATAACTCTCTTTAAAGCTAGACAATAAATGGCACTATAATACTATGAATTGTCAAATTATATAAAACTACACATTCTTTCTACACATTTCTTTCAAGTACATTTAAACCTGGTCATCTGGACCATTCTGAACCAATATGGTAATTCCCAATACTCATCTCTAAAAAAATAAATAATTATCCTCTAGGTTTTGCTATACTTAAATGTAATGAATCATTGAATAATCTGGCATTGAGTTTTGAAAGCAGATACAAGCTAAGTTTTTAGTCAGTGACTACAGTGAAAACTGGTTTCCTTTTTCATCATAAGCCAGTTATATTATCCTGTGTCATTTTGCATGATGTAGTGTTGGTAACTGACTACCAGACCTGAAATTGGCTTTACCTATTATGATCTGGGGTGGATTATTAAGGATAGACATTGCAATATTGTTGTTCAGGTTGGAATGAGCAATATAAAAGAGAAAGTCATAAATCGATGGAGGGTCGGTACTTTAATACTTGGTGGTTGGGGTTTATACACACCTGCACACTTGTACAGAGTAAAGGAACATAAATAAATATTTTGGAAAATCAGAGATCTATTAGATAGGGCTCCTTCATATGCTTGTAGTGAAAATATTTGGAGATATTTTTCTTTTTTATTTGCTTGTTTTTATTTTTTGTCAATTTTTAAAATAGGAACTTAAAGATTCCTATATGTATTTACCTTTATGTCTGGCATCTCAACATATGACCTTTGTCCTGAACCTGGCTTACTTCACTTAACATAATGGTCTTATAAATTTCTAGTCAACTGAAGGCAAATATTTTAACCAGAGGATCATGTCAGACTAGATGACACACATTTTTCCAACCTTATAAGGGAGCCATATGGACTAGAGATAAACTTGATCAAATATATTATTTTATAAATAGCCCGAACATAATTTGCAGATAGAGTGGTGAGATACGGTGTCTGAAGGCTAGGAAAACAATAAGGACTATTGTATTAATCCACGCATAAATTGATAAGGATTTGAGAAGTGTATGAGCAAGTCGTGAACATCTGAAAGTTGGGATTAAGACACAACAGCAGGATGTGGGTTAGTTTATTTAAAAAAAAAAACTGTATCAATACTACATTCAAAGAAGGTAGTAAGGAAGTCAGGTGCTTTAGAGCGTAGGTAAGATAATCATAAAGAAGAGATACCGAACAATGAGACTGAGTAGGCAATTAGGCTTTTATTTTGCCCCTTATGAATTCCTAACACAATCTGGGCTACATTTAATCCCTCAAATTCCTTGTATCTTTAAAAAAATATTTTTATCTTTAAGTAGTTGTACAAAGGAGTTGCCTTTCAACAAAGTAGTATATGAATTCAATGACTCTTGATCAATGTCATTCCTTTCATCATTTTCCCCCATACCTCCAAACCCCACCTTTCGCTCAATTTCCTTTATTTTGTAGACTATGCATTGAATGTTATGACTGCATCCCCCCTTCCTCTTTTCATTTGTCTGTCACTCTCCCTTTGGCCCCACCTCCTTTTCTTTCAATTACCATATTGCTGGTGTTTATTTTGCTGGATTATGAGTTAGCCTTTCTAAGGAATTACATTATTGAGCTCTCCTCTATATCTGCCATATTTCAGTTAACATATTTTTGTTTGCTTGTTCCATGTTTCTTCCACAGTCTTCTCCTGCTTTCCCACTAAATCAGGAAATAGGAGATCTTAGTTTCACAAATGAGCTTTATAGTACACTCACTAAAGGGCTTGAAATTCTGAGAAAAAATGTGGTGAATTTTGATTACCAGTTTAATATTTAAGTATTATGTTACATAGTTGTCATGAGTTTGCCTTCAAAGTTCTTTGGGGCAAGAGAATAGAAAACATATGTAAAACATAGATTAGAAAGATACAAATAGGTAAATAGATAACAGATCATCATAATCATTATAGCAGTTGAAATAGAAGAAAAAGACAACAATTATCATTTTAAGAACTAAATAGGGGCTGGGAATATGGCCTAGTGGCAAGAGTGTTTGCCTTGTATACATGAAGCCCTGGGTTCAATTCCCCAGCACCACCTATATAGAAAATGGCCAGAAGTGGCGCTGTGGCTCAAGTGGCAGAGTGCTAGCCTTGAGCAAAAAGAAGCCAAGGAAAGTGCTCAGGCCCTGAGTCCAAGGCCCAGGACTGGCAAAAAAAAAAAAAAAAAAGAACTAAATAGATTTTGTGTCTCCTTTGGGGGATAGAGAAAGAAGAAGGAAACTATAGGCACTGTATTTGGGCCTGCTTCAATACCTGAATGATGGTATAACAGGAGGAAATAGGGTACTATCTATGCAACAAGTATTGAAAAATTAGTTCTTATAAGCATTCAGTCCAGTTGTACAATAATGAGTGAGTAATGGACTCTACTCTCAAGAAAGAAAATAGTGGGCATAAAAGAAAACTAAGTACAAGGATGGTTTACCTAATAACTTAAAACTATTTATCTATAAGAATGCATTGGAGTGGACTTCCGGGAAGACAGCAGAGGAGCTGCAGCGCACTAGATTAGCTCCCTCCAGCACCGCAGATTTCTCACCCCATAGAAACTTTCACCACTAGAAATACAACCAGCGTAAGTTGTAACAGTACAGGGATTCTGGCCAGGAAGGAAAAATCGACTTTGCACGTCTGAAAACACAGATTTGAGCTCTGGGCGGTATCCCACCGCCTCGCCAGTGTCGGTGGCACCGGCACAGTGCCCATCACAGCAACCCGCACTCCACGGAGGCAAAGCACACAGCAGAGACCAGCCGGCGCCTGAGCACGGATGACCTGAAATCGCAGAGAAAGTGTGAGTACCCACGAAAGATATTCTCACTCGGGACCACAGAGCAACTCCGGCAAGGCAGCCCTGCCCCCACCACCAGAGCAAAGCACCATCTTTGCCACTGGCATAGGGTCAGACCAGATTGGAACTAAAGCAGGCCTGGGAAAAGAGAGGTCAAATTAGCCATCTTTGAAAAGGGCAAGAGGGACCAATCAGAGAGAGCCAACTCCGCCCAGGAGAACCCCCCCCCCCCCGCCCAGGCGGGAGGCGTGCCCTGGGCCTCGGCTTAGCCAGAGGTGCCCCGCCCTGCCCGCCAGAACTTCTAAATTTAAAGTGAAAACAGCCACCAGCTCCCAGCAGCAGGGAAACACCAGACGGAGGAAAGTGAGACAGTTAAATGGTCCCATCACAGAGGAAGCCCAATTCCCAGCCTGAAAAGGAGCTGTTTTCCAAAGCCACCTCCGCAAAGGAGGCCGCCCAGTGCAGGAGGCAGAAGCCTTGCACAGGCAAGCACCTCTCAGCTGGGTAAAAGAGGCCAGAGGTGCCTCTCCCTGCTGAGTTCACAGCCTATTCAAAGGCAGGCTGTAAAGGCAGCGGCCCTGCAGCAAACAGAGGAGCAAGCTGAATTCTGCCAAACCCAGAAAATCAGGAATATAGACTGCAGACCATCATAAGGAAACCAGAGACTGGGAAAAGACGACCCAAACAAGAAAGAATCCATTTTCTTATTCTTTATATTTTCAACATTTCTTAAACTTTAAAAAAAAAATTTTTTTTCAATTCGGAAACGTCGTCTTTTTTTTTTCCCCATGTCTTCTGTTTTTACCACTTTGTTTTATCAAGTTTTTTTTCTTTTCTGTTTGTTTGGGGTTTTTTTCTTTTTATTTTATCTTCTTTTTTAAATAATTTTTCTCTGTTGTGTGTGTCTGTCTCCCACTACTTTTACTTTATTTCTCTCTCTGCGTTCTCTTTCTTTAAAACTTACTTTCCTATGAAGAACACCTCCACTCTTTTCTGCTAACTCTCCATTATCTATCATTGCAACCTTATTCTCTCTACTGATTCTACTCTTCTCAACACTTCCACGTCACTGAAACTAAACCAAAATCATCACCTCCCCTCCCCAATACATTTTACTCTATTCTCTTTACTACCTCCAACTTACCCTCCTGAATTACTGCCTGGACCTCCAGTCTCCAATGACTCCTGGTTATTGGATAGAGGGTATCCCAGCTTAATACGAGTGAATCAAAGGGGCTCATAGAGAAAGCCAGTCCTAAAAGATCTTAATATAAAAACAAGAATTGCGTATAGGGTTGTAACAGTAAATAAGTAACTACTGAATACAGGGCCCAGGATCAGTTGTTATATTGAGATTGTATTCTTTAGGAACACCAAATCTAATTTTATAGACAGGTATACAGGGTATCTGTACATAATTGTGAAATTGTAAGATTTACACAACAGTGCCTGGTAAGGGCTGCGTTGGGTCTTAAACGGTGCTCACAGGTGCTGGTAGACTGGTATCCACAATTCAAATGGGCAGAAGAGACACAAGAAAGATGGCAAACAATGAAGGCTTATCCCCCACTCAAAACAAGCAGGAAGCAGAGCAGTCAATCAAAGACATAGAAGAGAACCCTCAAAATGCTCTAGAAAGTCTACTGATAAACATGATAAATGAAAAGTTCGAATCTCTTCAGTCAATTATTCTAGAGCGTGAGGAGGCAAAGCAAAAATTAATGGAGAATTGCATGGCATCCACAAATAGAAAGATACATGAACTTCAAGAGTCAAATGAAAAGATAGCTAACCAGATTAAAGATTTGAGAGACAACTCTCAAAACCAAAGTAATGAAGTTAATGAAGTAAAGAAGTCCATACAAGACCTAAGAAATGACATGGAAATTATCAGGAAAGACCAGTCAGAAGCAAAAGAGATTCAAAATCAAGTAACTAGCCTACAGTCCCAACTAACTGAAGCAGAGGATCAAATTTCAGGAGCTGAAGATTCCTTAGACTCTATGGATAAAGATCAAAAATCAATACAAATCCAGTCCAATCAACAAAACAGATCGCTACAGGAGATTCAAGACATGATCAGGAATCCCAATTTAAGGATAATAGGTATTGAGGAAAACTTGGAGAAAGAGGTTAATGGGATAGGCAACTTATTTAACAGAATATTAGCTGAGAACTTCCCTAATATCCATAAGGAAAGGCCTATACAGATACAAGAAGCATTTAGAACTCCAAATCGACCAGACCAGAATAGGACATCCCACCAACACATTGTGATCAAAACAGCTTCATCAGAGTGCAAGGAAAAAATTCTCAAAGCTGTTAGGGCAAAGAAAACAATAACATATAAAGGAAAAGCAATCAGAATTAACCCAGACTTCTCAGCAGAGACCATGAAAGAGAGCCAGGAATGAAGTATACCAAACTCAAAATAAAAATAACTACCTACCAAGAATTCTGTACCCAGCAAAACTCTCCTTCATAGCCAAAGGTCAAATAAAAGTCTTCCACAATAAGGAAAAACTGAAACAATATATCTCCACCAAACCAGCTTTACATAAAATCCTTAAAGATGTACTATACAGGGAAAATAATCAAGATCCCAATACAGACAGAGAAATGAACCCTAATTAGTAAACATCAGATCAAGAAATGGGAAGACACAACTTTAAACAAGATAGTGATAATGAAAGGAACAAACGATCATCTCTCAATCCTAACTGTCAACATTAATGGACTTAATTCTCCAATCAAACGACATAGGCTCATAAGTTGGATCAAAAATCAAGATCCATCTTTCTGCTGCCTCCAAGAGACACATCTATCCAGCAAAAGTAAACATCTTCTAAAAGTGAAAGGCTGGAAACAAATCTATCAAGCAAATGGCCCCCCATGAGCAGGCTGGAGTTGCAAACCTAGTATCAGACAAAATTGACTTCAAATTAAAAAAGGTAAGAAGAGACAAAGAAGGTTACTACATACTAGTAAAAGGATCTCTCCTACAGGAAGAAATAACCATTCTAAATATCTACACACCAAATGCAGGAGCACCCAACTTCATCAAACAAACACTACTGGCTCTAAAATCACTCATACACCCAAACACATTGATAGTTGGGGACTTTACAACTCCACTATCACTTCTGGACAGATCAACACACCAAAAACTAAACAAAGAAACCACAGAACTAAACAATTGCATAGACCAGAAAGACTTAACCAACGTCTACAGAATATCCCACCCAGCAAGGACAGAATACACATTCTTTTCGGCAGCACATGGAACATTCTCCAAAACAGATCACATCTTAGGGCACAAAGAAAATCTGTACAAATTCAGCAGTATCAAAACCATTCCCTGCATTCTCTCAGACCACAACGGAATAAAATTAGAGCTCAACTCAACCAGCCACCACAGAAATTGCTACAATTCATGGAGACTAAACAACACACTGCTGAAACATCAGAGGGTCATTGATGAAATTAAAATGGAAATTCAAATGTTTATGGAATTCAATCAAGTTTAGGACACAAAGTACCAGTTCCTTTGGGACACAGCAAAGGCAGTACCCAGAGGAAAATTTATATCTCTGAGTGCATACATCAACAAACTGGAGAAACAGTAACTCAATAATTTAAGGAAGCACCTTAATTTCCTTGAAAGAGAACAACAAGCCAATCCCAAGTCAATAGACGGAAGCAAATAATTAAAATCAAATCAGAAATAAATCAATTAGAGAAGAAAAAAACCATCGAAAGAATCAACAAAACAAAGAGTTGGTTCTTTGAAAAAGTAACAAGATAGAAAGATCGCTGGCAAACCTGACCAAAAAACAAAGGCAGCACGCTCAAATAAACAAGATAAGAGATAAAACAGGTAACATCACCCCAGAAATAACCGAAATTCAGAAAATAATACGGGACTATTTTGCAAAACTTTATGGCAACAAATTCGAGAACTTGGAAAAATAGACGATTTCCTAGAAAAAATTCATATCCCCAAACTCAACCATGAAGATTTAAACCTCCTAAACAGACCCATATCCAGTATTGAAATAGAAACGGCAATAAAGGATCTCCCATCCAAGAAAAGCCCAGGTTCAGACGGATTCACTGTAGAATTCTACAAGACCATCAAAACAGAACTCACACCAATATTTCTCAAACTCTTCAATGAAATTGAAAGAGAACATTCACTTCTAGACTCATTCTATGAATCCAGTATAACCCTCATCCCAAAATCAAGCAGGGACTCATCACGGAAAGAGGACGATAGACCGATCTCACTGATGAACATAGACGCAAAAATTCTCAACAAAATTCTGGGAAATTGACTTCAACAGGTCACCAAAAAAATCATACACCACGATCAAACTGGATTCATCCCAGGAATGCAAAGCTGGTTTAATATACGCAAGTCAATTACTGTAATCTCCCACATCAACCGGAGCAAGCTAAAGAACCACATGGTTTTATCTCTGGACGCCGAAAAAGCATGTGATAAAATCCAGCACCCATTTATACTAAAAGCCCTTGAAAAACTGGGATTCCAGGGAACATTCCTGAATATAATCAAGGCAGTCTATGACAAACCAACAGCAAGCATAACTCTAAATAGTGAAAAACTAAAGCCATTCCCTTTAAAATCAGGAACAAGGCAGGGATGTCCACTCTCTCCCCTGCTCTTCATCATAGTACTAGAATTCCAAGCCAGAGCAATTAGGCAAGAAGAAAATATAAAGGTGATCCAAGTTGGTAAAGATGAAGGTAAACTCTCTCTCTTCGCAGATGACATGATCCTATACCTAAAGAATCCCATAGACTCTACCCCCAAACTACTAGAGCTGATCTAGAACTTTGGCAAAGTTGCAGGATATAAAATAAACCCTCAAAAATCAACGACCTTTCTGTATACTAACGACCTGAAGACCGAGGCTGATATCAGGAAAGCAACCGCCTTTGCAATAGCCTCCAAAAACATAAAATACCTAGGAATAACCTTAAGCAAAGAAGTGAAAGACCTCTTTGAGGAGAACTTTAAAAGCTTGAAAAACGAAATTAAGTCAGAACTAAGGAAATGGAAAAACCTCCCATGCTCCTGGATTGGGAGGATTAATATAATCAAAATGGCAATATTGCCAAAGGCTATCTACAAATTCAATGCAATACCCTTTAATATCCCAACACCATTCTTTGATGAAATAGAGGAAGCAACCCAGAAATTCATATGGAATAATAAAAGATCTAGAAAGCAAAAACACTCCTAAGCAGAAAGAACAGTGCTGGAGGAATTACAATACCAATCTTCAAGCTGTATGATAAAGCTATAGTAATAAAAACAGCTTGGTATTGGCCCCGGAACAGGCCTGAAGACCAATGGAACAGAATTGAAGACCCGGGAATGAACCCACAGAACTACACCTACTTAATCTTTGATAAAGGGGCTAAAACAATAGTTTGGAAGAAAGATAGCCTCTTTAACAAATTGTGCTGGAAAAACTGGCTCAAAACATGCAACAAACTAAAACTAGATCCTTATATATCACCCTGCACCAAAATCAATTCCAAATGGATTAAAGACCTCGAAATCAAAACAGACACCCTGAAAACACTAACGGAAGAAGTAGGAGAAACACTTGGGCGCCTTGGCGCAGGACGGAACTTCCTGAACAAAGACCCAGAAAGGCTATAAATCAAAGAAAGGTTGGACAAATGGGAATGCATCAAACTGCAGAGCTTCTGCATGGCAAAGGACATAGCTTGCAAGATAAACAGAAAGACTGGGACAGAAAGACAGAAGACTGGGATAAGATCTTTACCGGCCATTCAATGGACAAAGGCCTCATCTCTAAAATATATGCAGAACTAAAAAAATTACCTTCCTCCAAAACAAAACCGCAAAGAACTAATAGCCCACTCATCAAGCGGGCTAAAGACCTACAAAGAGACTTCTCTGATGAGGAAATGAGAATGGCCAAGAGACATATGAAGAAGTGCTCTACATCACTGGCCATAAAGGAAATGCAAATCAAAACAACATTGAGATTCCATCTCACCCCAGTAAGAATGTCATATATCAAGAAAACTAACAATAACTGTTGTTGGAGGGGATGTGGACAAAAGGGAACCCTACTTCATTGTTGTTGGGAATGTAAACGGGTTCAGCCACTCTGGCAAGCAGTACGGGGATTCCTCAGAAGGCTAAATGTAGAACTCCCCTATGACCCAGCAACCCCACTTTTGGGTATTTATCCAAAAAACCACAAACAACATCACAGTAAAGCCACCAGCACAACAATGTTCATTGCAGCGCAATTTGTCATAGCGAGAATCTGGAACCAACCCAGATGCCCCTCTGTAGACGAATGGATGAGGAAAATGTGGTACATATACACAATGGAATTTTATGCCTCTATCAGAAAGAATGACATTGCCCCATTTGTAAGGAAATGGAAGGACTTGGGAAAAGTTATACTAAGTGAAGTGAGCCAGACCCAAAGAAACATGGACTCTATGGTCTCCCTTATTGGGAATAATTAGCACAGGTTTAGGCACGTCACAGCAGAGGATCACAAGAGCCCAATAGCTATACCCTTATGATCACATAAGATGATGCTACTGAAATGAACTCCATTTTATGGAAATGATTGTTATATCACAGTTGTAACTACTTTCAACATCCCATGTGCATCTGTCGTTTCTACTAGTGATGATGTTCGTTTATCACTTTCTTGTGATTGTATCTACACTATCTCTGTAATCTTATCTGAGTGTATGGGAAACAGTGTGTACTGGTGTTAGAATTAGGAAATTCAAAGGGAATACCAAAATTGAGAGACAAAGGGTAAAATAAGAGAAACAACAACAAAAGCAATACTTGCAAAACTGTTTGGTGTAAGTGAACTGAACACCACAGGGGGGGAAAGGGTGAGGGGGGAGGGGGTATGAGGGACAAGGTAAAAAACAGTACAAGAAATGTATCCAATGCCTAACGTATGAAACTGTACCCTCTCTGTACATCAGTTTTATAATAAAAACTTTAAAAAATGCATTGGATACATATAAGCAAACTTACTAAGGTGATTATCTTTCCTCTGATTGGTACGAAATGCTCCTCCACACACATTAATTTGAACTCATTCTGCCCTGTGTTAGCAAATTCCTCTGCCTGAAAAGTAGTCTGAGAAATTCCAATCTCATTCACCTGTTTGAGGCGACTGAGGAGGCCTTCTCACTTCCTTTGTACATGTTTTACTTCATGGTCCTATTAAACCATGAGAATCACTGCAGAGAAATCTGTGTCATTGTATTACGCTTGTGGAAACGGTTGATTAGAAACAATTGGCCTAAATTTCTTGGTATTTTAACCAGCCCAGAACATGCTAATTGACTTTTAAACCCTGTCAGACATTTCTGTGAAATTCAATTGTGGGAGCACTGTTTTCACACTCATGAAAATTATTAAGGAATATTCAAGACACTTGTAAGGTGTTTCTGAAACTTAGCACATTGTCTCAGAGACAAGATTTTCTTTTATCTTTAAATTGCTTCAAATAGTTTTAAAAATGGAATCACATTTGCTAGTTGAATGCTAAAGCATTTATATATGTATATAAGTCAGTTAATTTAGTCTTTTAGAAATTTATCTTAGAATGAGAGTTTTTGCCCAGGGTGTGGTAAAGCCTATTAAAATATAAATGCTAATCATTTGTTCTTATCTTGTTCCTCAGAAAATCATCCAGGGAAGATTTTTTGTTTACTTACATACATATTTATTTATTTGAGGTTTTTTAAAAATCTCCTTAATTTGTTAATTAATTCTACAAAATTCATTGAACACCTATTACATACTACAAAGAACTTTTGAGAAAACTCAAGTCTAGGTCAAAAGCAGAATTTACATAGATATCTGAAAATAAGGCTATAATCAACCTTAAATAAGTATTAGTATATTTATTTTATAGATAAGTTACCAAAGACTTAAAAAATTCCTTCAGAAACTTCTCCAAAGTAATACATCACAACTAATTTAAGCCAGATTTCACAGTATGTTCATCCAGGACTCCTGATTTGCATTAAATTACATGCTCCCTTTCTCACAGGAAAGATACTTGGCTTCTGTTTCCTTTTCACATTTTATATAATCAACATGAAATTCTGCATAGAGAAATATGCTTATGGTGATTCATTTATTACTATTCCCAAGTTACGTGAAATAATCTCACTTTGGTATGTCCAGTCCATTTTGATTGCACATCAACTACACATACTCTTTAGCTTCTTGGTGAGAAACTATCTCCCTGCAGGTGGGGAAAAAGTATGATAGGAAACTGAAGGCTTGAACAACAAAGGAAAGAGAAAAGCAGTCTGTCAGTACCCTTAAGCACATACGTTTGAAACTAACAGTGCAGTAAATTTAACCTGCAGAGTTACTCCATCTTCTCCTATTTATCCACTTGAAAAGTCAATGCTTTTGCTAAAGACTTAAAAAGAGACTTCTCCGTTGAGGAAATGAGAATGGCCAAGAGACATATGAAAAAGTGCTCTACATCACGGGCCATAAAAGAAATGCAAATCAAAACAACATTGAGATTCTATCTCACCCCAGTAAGAATGTCATATATCAAGAAATCTAACAATAACAATTGTTGGAGGGGATGTGGCCAAAAGAGAACCCTACTTCATTGTTGGTGGGAATGTAAACTGGTTTAGCCACTATGGCAAGCTGTATGGAGATTCCCTAGAAGGCTAAACATAGAGCTCCCTATGACGCAGCAGCCCCACTTTTGGGTATTTATCCAAAAGACCACAAACAAGTACACACTAAAGCCACCAGCACAGCAATGTTCATCGCAGCACAATTTGTCATAGCTAGAATCTGGAACCAACCCAGATGCCCCTCAGTAGATGAATGGATCAGGAAAATGTGGCACATATACACAATGGAATTTTATGCCTCTATCAGAAAGAATGACATTGCCCCATTAGTAAAGAAGTAGAAGGACTTGGAAAAAGTTATACTAAGTGAAGTGAACCAGACCCCAAGAAACATGGACTCTATGGTCTCCCTTATTGGGAATAATTAGCACAGGTTTAGGCAAGCCACAGCAGAGGATCACAAGAGCCCAATAGCTATACCTTTATGAACACATAAGATGATGCTAAGTAAAATGAACTCCATGTTATGGAAACGATTGCTATATCACAGTTGTAACTACTTTCAATGTGCCATGTGTAACTGTAGCTTCTATTATTGATGATCTTCTTGTATCACCTTCCTGTGGTTGTACCTACAGTATCTCTGTATCTTATCTGAGTATATTGGAAACCGTGTATACTGGTATAAGAACTAGGAAATTGAAAGGAAATACCAAAATCGAGAGACACAAGGTAAAAAAGACAACTACAGAAACAATACCTGCAAAACTGTTTGGTGTAAATGAACTGAACAACTCATGGGGGGGGGAAGGGGGAGGGGAGGGGGAATGAGGGACGAGGTAACAGACAGTACAAGAAATGTATCCATTGCCTAATGTATGAAACTGTAACCTCTGTAATTCAGTTTGATAATAAAAACTTTAAAAAAAAGAAAAGTCAATGCTTTTACTGAGCTTATGTTACCATCATCTGTTACATGATGAATATTCATAGAATATAGATTCTGGCTTGAAGAGTTTGCAATTTGATTATATTGTTAACAATTGATATTCAATTAAAATCCATTTGTGATATGGAAAACCTTTATGATCTGGACAACCCAGTGACACCATATGGACCTATTTTTAGGATTAGAGAAAATTGGGAAGTGATTTTATGATACTCCCAAAACTTCCCAGTAACACCTAAGTTGCCAAAATTTGCATAAGATTTCAGTGCCTCAACTGAAAATTAATTGGAATAAAAATGTCACCAATTTTGCCTAGAGTATCATTTTAAGTTGGAACCTGTAAGTTTCTTGATAGCAGAAAATTTGTCTAATAATACATCTCTGCATCCCCAGCACCCAGCTCAGTGTTTGAATCCAGTAAGCACTCAATAAGAGAACAATGGAAAGTGGGGAAAAAAAAGGGCGCAAGCAACAATGTTCGAGAAGAAATGTACTCACTACTTTATGCATGTAACAGTAACCCCTTTGTACATCACCTTGAAAATGAAGTTTTTAAAAATAAATTAATTAGGGCTGGGGATATAGCCTAGTGGCAAGAGTGCCTGCCTCGGATACACGAGGCCCTAGGTTCGATTCCCCAGCACCACATATTCAGAAAACGGCCAGAAGCGGCGCTGTTGCTCAAGTGGCATAGTGCTAGCCTTGAGCGGGAAGAAGCCAGGGACAGTGCTCAGGCCCTGAGTCCAAGGACCAGGACTGGCCAAAAAATAAAAATAAATAAAATAAATTAATTAGCTAAATAAATAAAATACAATAGAAAGAAAGCAATGCATAAACGAACAAATCCCTCATATCTCTACATAGTAAAGGTAAGCATTAACTATGAAAATTGAGCAATGAAACTTGTTTGGGCTGGTATGTTCAGGATAGAGGGGCTGGAAGAGTAAGAGGGAATGAGATTGAGTGAAATACAGTAACAGAGATAACCTATAACAATGAAATCTTGTCCCTATATAACTAATATAATCTAATTTTTAAAATAAAAGGTAATTTGTTTTTTTATTCTCTTTTTATTATTATTAAATTTTATTGATAAGATGATGTGCAGAGAGGGTATAGTTACATAATAAGGTAGTGAGAACATTTCTTGTCATATTTGTTACACCCTCCTTCATTTTTCTTTCTTTATTGTTTACTTATATACATATTTATTTATTTGAGTTTTTTTTCAAATCTACTTAAGTTGTTAATTAATTCTACAAAAATTTATCAAACACCTATTACATACTACAAAGAACTTTTGAGAAAACTCAAGTCTAGGTCAGATTTTGTTTGTGGTATTTTGGATAGATATCCAAAAGTGGGGTTGCTGGGTCATAGGGGAGTTCTACATTTAGCCTTCTGAGGAATCTCCATACTGCTTGCCAGAATGGCTGAACCAGTTTACATTCCCACCAACAATGAAGTAGGGTTCCCTTTTGGCCACATCCCCTCCAACAATTGTTATTGTTAGTTTTCTTGATATAGGAAAAGAAGTTTTGAATGTGAGAACAAATAGCCTATGAACAAACACTTTTAGGGAATACAATGGAGAAGAACTAATTTTAAGAGGAAGTTCTGACAAAAATAGCCTATTTTACATTTTCACAAGAGTGCAATTTTGGTTTGCAAAGTCTCTTTAAACTTCCTTTTGTTTTTTTGTGGTTTTTTTTGGCCAGTCCTGGGCCTTGGACTCAGGGCCTGAACACTGTCCCTGGCTTCTTTTTGCTCAAGGCTAGCACTCTGCCACTTGAGCCACAGCTCCACTTCTGGCCATTTTCTATATATGTGGTGCTGGGGAATCGAACCCAGGGCTTCATGTATACGAGGCGAACACTTTACCACTAGGCCATATTCCCAGCTCCTCTTTAAACTTCTTTAAACTCTGCTAACACTTCTTTTTTGTTTGTGGCCTTGTAAGAGTTCATGATCTGTACACCAGTAATCTTCAACTGTCTCTTTTTTTTGCCAGTCCTGGGCTTGGACTCAGGGCCTGAGCACTGTCCCTGGCTTCTTTTTGCTCAAGGCTAGCACTCTACCACTTGAGCCACAGTGCCACTTCTGGCCGTTTTCTATATATGTGGTGCTGGGTAATCGAACCCAGGGCTTCATCTATAGAAGGCAAGCATTCTTGCCCTAGGCCATATTCTCAGCCCCTTCAACTGCCTCTTAAGACAGCTTCTTTTGCTCTTGTCTAAAGAGTATGTATTCTGGAAGGTCACCAGTAGACTACAGCAATTGGAAAACAATGAGTTTGTCATTTACATTTTCATGTTTGTACCTGGATGTTGCTTCAGGAACCTAAAGGGGTGACTGTGTACTCAAAATAAATTAAAGAAAGGAAATAAAGTTCCTGAAACTGAGTCTATTGTTTGGAATCCTGTAGCCACAGTTTAAGAGGGCTCCAGCATAGAACTAATTCACAAAATGGAAAAGGATTATGTGTGTTTGTTCTGTTTGTCTTTCAGAGAAATCTACTCAGTATTTCCTCCAGAGGGAAGTTGAGAAAGGAAGTGATAATAATAGGGTTCTTCTGACAGGACTTAACTTGGTTTGATCTGTTTCCACACATTTAATCTCCAAACAGATGTCAGCACTTTTTGTAGACCTCTCCAAGATCCTGGTTTTTGAAATCTGTACAATTCTGATATTTAAAATGAGTGTTATTCAGGATCTTGGTTTTGGTAGGAATGTTTCTATATTAAGGGCCAAACCCTAATTCCTAATAAGAATGTTAGTCTGTTTGGGGCCTGGAAACTATCAGAGCCACTTATAATGAATGAGCTGGTGAAGGTCCTGCTGAGTCTTAATGAACAGGTGTTGACATTAATAATGTCTTGTGCTTCTTTGCAAAAGGGTAGGAAAAACCAAAGTACAAAACTTCAGAAGTCCTTTGTTATCACAATTTTTAAAATGAGTCAAAATCATATGAACAGGAGAGAAAGCAGAGGAAGAGTGTAAAGTGTGTGTATGTGTGTATGTGTATAAATTTTTATTATCTCAGAATAGTACATTAAAATCAGGTATATTATACTCATTCATATTATACATTAACTTATGCTATTTATAACAAATAGTATTGTTTTAGCTATGCTATAGTTTTTTTTTCAAATTTTTATTATCAAACTTATGTACAGAAAGGTTACAGTTTCATACGTTAGGCATAGCATACATTTCTTGTACTGTTTGTTACCTCGTAGCTCACCCCCATGAGGTGTTCAGTACACTTACACCAAACAGTTTTGCAAGTATTGATTTTGTAGTTGTATGTCTTTTTTTACCCTGTGTCTCTCGATTTTGGTATTCCTTTCAATTTCCTAGAACCAATACCAGTATAGACGATTTACAATATACTCAGATAAGATTACAGAGATAGTGTAGATACAACCAGAGGAAAGTGATACAAGAAGATCATCAATAGTAGAAGCTACAGATTCACATGGCACGTTGAAAGTAGTTACAACTGTGATATAACAACCGTTTCCATAACAAGGAGTTCATTTCACTTAGCATCATCGTATGTGTTCATAAGGGTATAGAGACTGGGCTCTTGTGATCCTCTGCTTGGCTTGCCTAAACATGTGCTAATTATTCCCAATAAGGGAGACCATAGAGTCCATATTTGTTTGGATCTGGCTCACTTCACTTAGTATAATTTTTTCCAAGTCCTTCCATTTCCTTACTAATGGGGCACTGACATTCTTTCTGATAGAGGCATAAAATTCCATTGTGTATATGTACCACATTTTGCTGATCCATTCGTCTACTGAGGAGCATCTGGGTTGGTTCCAGATTCTAGCTATGACAAATTGCACTGCGATGAACATTGTTGTGCTGGTGGCTTTACTATGATTTTGTTTGTGGTCTTTTGGATAGATACCCAAAAGTGGGGTTGCTGGTTCATAGGGGAGTTCTATATTTAGCCTCCTGAGGAATCTCCATACTGCTTGCCAGAGTGGCTGAACCAGTTTACATTCCCACCAACAATGAAGTAGGGTTCCCTTTTGGCCACAACCCCTCCAACAATTGTTAGTTTTCTTGAAATAGGACATTCTTATTGGGGTGAGATGGAATTTCAATGTTGTTTTGATTTGCATTTCTTTTATGGCCAGTGATGTAGAGCACTTTTGCATATGTCTCTTGGCCATTCTCATTTCCTCATCAGAGAAGTCTCTTTGTAAGTCTTTAGCCCACTTGATGAGTGGGCTACTGGTTCTTTGAGGTTTTGTCTTGGAGTAAGGTACTTTTTTTTAGTTCTGCATATATTTTAGATATGAGGCCTTTGTCCATTGAATGGCCGGTAAAGATCTTCTCCCAGTATGTGGGCTTTCTGTTTATATTGCGAGCTATGTCCTTTGCCCGACAGAAGCTCTGCAGTTTGATGCAGTCCCATTTGTCCAACCTTTCTTTGATTTGTAGCCTTTTCTGGGTCTTTGTTAAGGATGTTCCGTCCTGTGCAAAGGAGCCCAAGTGTTTCTCCTACTCCTTCCTTTAGTGTTTTCAGGGTGTCTGTTTTGATTTCGAGGTCTTTAATCCATTTGGAATTGATTTTGGTGCAGGGTGATATATAAGGATCTAGTTTTAGTTTGTTGCATGTGTTGAAACAGCTTTGCCTTCACCATTTGTTAAAGAGGCTATCTTTTTTTCAAACTATTGTTTTAGCTCCTTTATCAAAGATTAAGTAGGCGTAGTTCTGTGGGTTCATTTCTGGGTCTTCAATTCTGTTCCATTAGTCTTCAGGCCTGTTACGGTGCCAATACCAAGCTGTTTTTATTACTATAGCTTTATAATACAGCTTGAAGTTGGGTATTGTCATTCCTCCAGCACCGTTCTTAATGCTTAGGAATGTTTTTGTTATTCTAGGTCTTTTATTTTTCATATGAATTTCTGGATTGCTTCCTCTATTTCATTAAAAAATGGTTTTGGGATATTAATGGGTATTGCACTGAATTTGCAGATAGCCTTTGGCAATATTGCCATTTTGATTATATTAATCCTCCCAATCCAGGAGCATGGGAGGTTTTTCCATTTCCTTAGCTCTGACTTAATTTCATTTTTTCAAGCTTTTAAAGTTCTCATCAAAGAGGTCTTTCACTTCTTTGGTTAAGGTTATTCCTAGGTATTTTATGTTTTGGGGGACTATTGCAAAAGAAGTTGTTTTGCTGATTTCAGGCTCGGTCTTCGGGTCATTAGCATAGAGAAAGGCCGTTGATTTTTGAGGGTTTATTTTATATCCTGCATCTTTGCCATAGTTTTGTATCAGCTCTAGTATCTTGGATGTAATGTCTATGGGGTTCTTTACGTATAGGATCATGTCATCTGCAAAGAGAGAAAGTTTAACTTCTTCTGTTCCTATTTGGATCCCCTTTATATTTTCTTCTTGCCTAATTGCTCTGGCTAGGAATTCTAGTACTATGTTGAAGAGCAAGTGAGAGAGTGGACATCCTTGCCTTGTTCCTGATTTTAAAGGGAATGGCTTTGGTTTTTCCCCATTTAGAGTTATGCTTGCTGTTGGATTGTCCTAAACTGCCTTGATTATATTCAGGTATGTTTCCTGGAATCCCAGTATTTCCAGGGCTTATAGCATAAATGGATGCTGGATTTTATTGAATGCTTTTTCTGCGTCCAGATATAAAACCATATGGTTCTTTACTTTGCTCCGGTTCATGTGGTAGATTACATTAATTGACTTGTGTATATTAAACCACATTTGGATCCCTGGGATGAATCCAGTTTGATCGTGGTGTATGAACTTTTTTTTATGACCTGTTGAAGTCGATTGGCCAGAATAATACTGAGAATTTTTACGTCTATGTTCATCAGGGAAATCTGTCTATAGTCCTCTTTCCATGATGAGTCCCTGCCTTGTTTTGGGATGAGGGTTATACTGGCTTCATAGAATGTGTCTGGTAGTGAACGTTCTCTTTCAGTTTCATTGAAGAATTTGAGAAATATTGGTGTGAGCTCTGTTTTGAAGGCCATGTAGAATTCTGCAGTGAATCTGTCTGGACCTGGGCTTTTCTTGGATGGGAGATCATTTATTGCCATTTCAATTTCACTACTTTATATGGGTCATTTTAGAAGGTTTAAATCTTCATGGTTGAGTTTGGGGATATGAATTTTTTGTAGGACATCATCCATATTTTCCAAGTTTTTGAATTTGGTGGCATAAAGTTTTGCTAAATAGTCCCTTATTATTTTCTGAATTTCGGTTGTTTCTGTGTTGATGTTACCTGTTTCTTCTCTTATCTTGTTTATTTGAGTGTGCTGCCTTTGTTTTTCGGTCAGGTTTGCCAGCGTTCTGTCTATCTTGTTGATTTTTTCAAAGAACCAACTCTTTGTTTTGTTGATTCTTTCGATGGTATTTTTCTTCTCTAACTGATTTAATTCTTATTTGATTTTAATTATTTGCTTCTGTCTATTGAGTTCGGGTTTGGCTTATTGTTCTCTTTCAAGGAAATGAAGGTGCTACCTTAAATTATTGAGTTGCTGTTTCTCTAGTTTGTTGGTGTATGCACTCAGAGATATAAATTTTCCTCTGAGTACTGCCTTTGCTGTGTCCCAAAGGAGCTGGTACGTTGTGTCCTAAACTTGGTTGAGTTCCATAAACATTTGAACTTCCGATTTAATTTCTTCAATGACCCACTGATGGTTCAGCAGTGTGTTGTTTAGTCTCCATGAATTGTAGGATTTTCTGTGGTGGCTGTTTGAGTTGAGCTCTAATTTTATTCCATTGTGGTCTGAGACGATGCAGAGAATGGTTTTGGTACTTCTGAATTTGTACAGATTTTTTTTGTGCCCTAAGATGTGATCTATTTTGGAGAACGTTCCTTGTGCTGCTGAGAAGAATGTGTATTCTGTCCTTGCTGGGTGGAATATTCTGTAAATGTCGGTTAAGTCTAGTTGGTCTATGCAATTATTTTGTTCTGTGATTTCTTTGTTCAGTTTTTGGCGTGTTGATCTGTCCAGGGGTGATAGTGGAGTATTAAAGTCCCCAACTATCAATGTGTTTGGTTCTGTGAGTGTTTTTAGATTCAGTAGTGTTTGTTGGATGAAGTTGGGTCTTCATCCATTTGGTGTGTCGATATTTAGAATGGTTATGTCTTCCTGTAGGAGAGATCCCTTTACTAGTATGTAGTAACCTTCTTTGTCTCTTCTTACCTTTTTTAATTTGAAGTCAATTTTGTCTGATATTAGGATTGCAACTCTGGCCTGCTTATGGTGGCCATTTGCTTGATAGATTTGATTATAGCCTTTCACTTTTAGAAGATGTTTACTTTTGCTTGGTAGATGTGTCTCTTGGAGGCAGCAGAAAGATGGATCTTGATATTTGATCCAACTTATGAGCCTATGTCGTTTGATTGGAGAATTAAGTCCATTAATGTTGACAGTTAGGATTGAGAGATGGTCATTTGTTCCTTTCATTATCAATATCTTGTTAAAAGCTGTATCTTCCCTCTTCTTGATCTGATGTTTACTATTTAGGGTTCATTTCTCTGTCTGTATTGGGATCTTGATTATTTTCCCTGTATAGTACATCTTTGAAGATTTTCTGTAAAGTTGGTTTGGTAGATATATATTGTTTCAGTTTTTCCTTACTGTGGAAGACTTTTATTTGACCTTCGGCTATGAATGAGAGTTTGGTTGGGTACAGAATTCTTGGTTGGTAGTTATTTTTATTTAGTGTTTGGTATACCTCATTCCAGGATGTCCTTGCTTTTATGGTCTCTGCTGAGATGTCTGCGGTAATTCTGATTGCTTTTCCTTTATAGTGATTTTTACTTCTCCCTAACAGCTTTAAGGATTCTTTCCTTGTACTCCACTGATCCTGTTTTGATCACAATGTGTCAGTGGGATGTCTTATTCTTGTCTGGTCGGTTTCGGGTTCTAAATGCTTCTTGTGTCTGTGTAGACTTTTCCATCTGGATATTTGGGAAGTTCTCAGCTAATATTCTGGTAAGTAGGTTGCCTATCCCATTAATTTCTCTCTCCAAGTTTTCCTCAATACCTATTATCCTTAAATTGGGCTTCCTGATTTTGACTTGAATCTTCTGTAGCGATCTTTTTTTTGATTGGACTGGATTTGTATTGATTTTTGATCTTTCTCCCTAGATTCTAGGGAATCTTCAGTTCCTGAGATTCGATCCTCTGCTTCAGATAGTCGGGACTGTAGGCTAGCTACTTGAATTCGAATCTCTTTTCCTTCTGACTGGTCTTTCCTGATGATATCCATGTCATCTCTTAGGTCTTGCATGGACTTCTTTACTTCATTAATTTGGTTTTGAGTGCTGTCTCTCAAATCTTTTACCTGGGTAGCTATCTTTTCATTTGCCTCTTGAAGTTCATTTATCTTTCTATTTGTTGAGGCCTTGAAATCATCTAATACTTTATGGAAGGTTTGCTGTATTGATCCAAACTTTTCATTTAACATGTTTATCAGTAGACTTAGTAGAGCATTTTGAGGGTTCTCTTCAATGTCTTTGATTGACTGCTCTGTTTCCTGCTTGTTTTGAGTGGGAGAAAAGACTCCATTGTTTGCCATCTTTCTTGCGTTTCTTCTGCCCATTTGCATTGGGAATGCCAATCTACAAGCACCTTCGAGCACTATTTAAAATCCAAAGCAGCCCTTACCAAGCACTGTTGGGTAAATTTTATATGTTCACAATTATATACAGATACCTTGTATTCCTGTCTATAAAATTAGATTTGGTGTTCCTAAAGAATACAGTTATTTACTGTTACAACCCTATGAGCAATTCTTGTTCTTATATTAAGTTCTTTTAGGACTGGCTTTCTCTATGAACCCCTCTTATTCACTCAGATTAAGGAGGGATACCCTCTATCCAATAACCAGGAGTCAATGGAACCTGGAGGTCCTGGCAGTAAGTCAGGAGGGAAAGTTAGAGGTAGTGAAGAGAATAGAGTAAAATGTATTGGGGGGGTGATGATTTTGGTTTAGTTTCAGTGACGTGGGAATGTGGAGAAGAGTAGAATCAGAAGAAAGAATAACGTTAAAATGATAGACAATGGAGAGTTAGCACAAAAGAGTGGAGGTGTTATTCATAGGAAAGTAATTTTTAGAGAAAGAGAATGCAAAGAGAGAAATAAAGAAAAAATACTGGAAGACAGATGCACAAAACAGAAAAATTATTTTAAAAAATAAAATAAAAAATAAAAAGGAAAACAACCAGAAAAACGAACAACCAAAAAAAAAAAACTTGATAAAACAAACAGGTAAAAATGGAAAACAAAAAACCAACAAAGTTTCATAAATGAAAAAATTTTTTTAAATTTTTTTAAAAAGTTTAAAAAATGTTTGAAAAGAAAAAAAAATGGAGTCCTCCTTGTTTTTGTGGTCTTTCCCCAGTGTCTGGTTTCTTTGCAATGGTCTGCAGTCTATTTTCCTGATTGGCTGGTTTGACTTGATTTCAGTTTGCAGGGGGTGGGTCTGTTCTGACCCTTCTCCCCTGTTGGTGCAATCCTGGGTCTCTGTGGTTCACACAGCTTGCAGGTAGGCCTTGGGCGTCCTCTGTAGTTGGGGATGTGAGCAGTCTCAGGAACCGTGGCTCCTATGTGTGCTGTGGGGCCAGGGCCTTTAAAGCCTGGCTTTGAATAGGCTGTGTACTCAGTAGGGCGGGGCGCCTCTGGCCTGGTTTACCAGGCTGAGTTGCTTGCCTGGGGGAGGTTCCTCCCTCCTGGGCGGGGCAGCCGCCTGGCAGAGATGGCTATGCAATTCAGCTCCGTTTCGGGCTAGGAATTGGGCTTCCTCTGTGATGGGACCATTTACCTGTCTCAGGAACTGTTTGTTCCCCGGTCTGGTGTTTCCATGCCGCTGGTAGCTGCTCGCCGCTTTCACTTTAAATTTAGAAATTCCAGCAGGCAGAGAGAGGCACCTCTGGCTAAGCCGGGGTCCAGGACGAGCCTCTGGCCTGGGCAGGAGGTCTTCTCCTGGGTGGAGCTTGCTCTCACTGGTCAGTCCCTCTTGCTCTTTTCAGAGATGGCTCTTTTGTCCTCGCTTTCCCCAGGCCTGCTTTAGTTCCAGTCTGGTCTGACCCCATGCCAGTGTCAAAGATGGCGCTTTGCTCTGATGATGGGGGAAGGGCTACCTTTCAGAAGCTGCTCTGTGGGCATGAGTGAGAATATCTTTAGTGGGGTACTCTTACTTTCTCTGCGATTTCAGCCCGTCCGTGCTCAGCCGCCATCTGGAGGATTTCTCCCTGTGTACGCTGTGTGCTTTAGCCTCGCAGAGTGCAGGTTGCTATGCCAGGTGCTGTGCTGGCGCAGGCACTGGCGCCATGGCAGGATGCCACCTGGAGCTCAAATCTGTGTTTTCTCATGAGCAAAGTCGATTTTTCCTTACTGGCCAGAATCCCTGTACTTTTAGAACTTACTCTGGCTGTCTTTCTAGGAGTAAAAGTTTCTATGGGGTGAGAAAACTGTGATGTCAGAGGGAGCTCAGCTAGGGCTCTGCTGCTCCTCCACTGTCTTCCCGGAAGTCCCAGAAGAGTTGTTCTAAGTGGTCATCTTTTCAAAATTTTTTACCAAGATGGCCATAGTGTTGTTATATGTTCTTCACCAGAAAGTATGTGCTATGATTTAAACTGTTAGAACTGAGAAAAAAGTGGGGTCCCAGGAGACACAACAGGGAATCATTAGGTACTTATGGTCACATCAAGTACAGTTTTGATGGGAAACTAAAAATCTCTGGACACATATTAATGAACCTCTATAAACAGATGTTCCAAAAGTGGACTTATGTTCTGTATATGCCAGGACCTGTATCTTGAGTGAAAAGTGAGTCTTCTTGAACTGTGCTTGGAGTAGACAGATTCAGTGGGATCTGACCACTCCAGTGATGGGAGCCTACAGGCTGTGATCAGGAAGTTTGTCACTGCTGTTTTGGCCTATTTGTCTGCTGCCCCCTTACAAAATATATTCTGACCTTAAGTATCTCATGTTTGGAAATTTTTCTATTAGTACACCCAAAAAGCTTATTGCATATTTCTGAAATTTCTTTTTTAAATTTAAATTTATTTCTTTATTGTCAAAGTTATTTACAGAGGGGTTAGAGTTTCATACAAAAGGTAGTGCATAGATTTCTTATCCAACTTGTTACCTCCTCCCTTATTTTCCCCCTGCCTTCCCTCCTTTCCTTCCTCCCCCATGAGTGAAATTACAAAAAAAATAAAAATAATGGTTTTATTATGTTATACATGTATCATTCAGTCTTCCTCTGCCCATATATATTGGATATCAAGATTCATGGGTCATTGACCTCTAGGAATTATGTAGCAACACTGCTTATCATCCTTCATCCTATTCTTAGGCCTCAGTGCTAAATTACATCATCATCTTTCCTAGTTTTCTAGCTTGCAGAAAGAATATCATACAACATCTTAACCTCATTCATTGCCTGAGCCAATTCACATAAGTCTCTCATTTATCCACATATATCTTGTTAGTTCTGTTTCGATGGAGCTTGGAAGAACCCTAGCCAGTTGCTATTACCACACATCACCATCATGATTAGAATCATCCCCATTTACAATACAACATTTACAATACAATACCTAAAACACTCTGCTCCTTTTTTGCCAACACATTCCAAAGCTACAAAGCCATAAGCTTTCACACACAATCCTTCACTAAATACACTGCTCTTGCATTGGTTATTCCTCATTTAATTATTTCATGTTTCATATAGTCTAACAATTTAATGCACATTATGAGCAGAAAAGTATAGCAGGATCATATCTGTGACTATAGATATGGAGACAGGAATATGAAGTGTGTGTGGTGGCTCAAGCCTGTAATCCTAGCTACTCAGGAAACTGAGATCTGAAGATTGTGGTTGGAAGCCAGCCCGAGCAAGAAGTCTATGTAACTCTTATCCCCAATTAATCATAGAAAAAACCAGAAGTGGTACAGTGGCTCAAGTGGTAGAGTGCCAGTCTTGAGCAAAGAGGAGCCCACAAATAGCACTCAGGCCCAGAGTTCAAGCCTCACAACTGGCAATAAAATAAAATATGTGGGCAAACACACAAACATACACTGGTTTCTTATCAAAGTGTCCTGGGATATTATCCCTGGTGATTTTGGCATGAATACAACAGAATACTTGCTAAAGGTCACTGTTTGCTTTGAGTCTTAGGAAAGAACCCATGATTTGGAGTTTTAACATTGAATTGAGAGGATAATAGGGAAGGCATACGGAGATTTTAGCATGTGAAAATGAAGCATCCTTAAGGACCTCCTTGCTCATACCTGAAATTGAAAAATAGATTTTACAGGAGTGGAAGAATTATATCCTTCATCTGAGTTATTTACTTTACCACTAACAAATAAAATCATACCAGTCAATCAGGCCTAATCTTTGTAGTTGCTATGAAAGGGGGGCGGGGAAGTAGAGAAAGTATGTCACTTACTTAGATTATATAGTGTGTTAAGACTCTTTCAGTTAATCATTTCAGACTTGAGCTATTAATTAAAGTGTTCATGTATAAAGTGAATATAGAAAAGATTATCTTGAAAGAAGACTTCCTTTGACAAGTCTCTCTGATTACTCTCATGAGCACAACACTCTTATTGAACATTTTAAGCTTTAGAGAGTGAGAAGTGATTACATATTTTTCAAGTATCTTCTTCAATATGATCTTTCATCAATTTTTCTTCTTGTTTTCCAAGATTTTTTCTACTATTTCCTTTTGTTTGCTTGAAGATACCTTCTCTTTCTGGTTACAAAACTTGTTCATTTCAATGAGAAAATAGTTGTCAGACACTAATGAGCAAACAAGAACATAAAAAGGAGTAAAAGAAGAAAGAAGAGAGACAGAGACAATCAACCATACGTTCATTATCTATACATTCATGGAAATGTTTAAAAATTTAATATCATCTTTTATAATTTAGTTATCTCTATGTAAGTAAGCTGTCATGATCCCTCCCTGTGTAATTAATAACCTACAGCACTATTTAAATGGTCTTTAATATTTTGATTGCATGAATAAATATTTGTTACTATTTTCTTTGTCACCAGTATTTTATTCTCATTAATGGTACTGTGGTATTTATGCAGCTAAATTTGTATCTTTAACTACTTTAGTCTACATTCCTACTTAAAATGAAAGGTTAAATATTAAAAATGTTATGTAAAATGTTTGATGAATATTGTCTTCTGAAGACTGATATTTCTGTAGCACTTTACCTCTTATAAAGGGTTATATATAATCTCGTTTAAGGCTTTCTAAGCTCCTGATAAAGGTAAAGACATGAAATGATGAAATAAAGAAAACACAAGATTATCATAAGTACTCTCATACTATCTGACTCCAAATTGTATGTTCTTTCCATAATATCCTGGTTATTTTCAAGATATTTGTATTATCTTTAACTAGTTGTACAAAGGAATTGACATTCAACAAAGCAGTCTATAAATACAATGCCTCTTGATCAATGTCCTCTTCAACATTCTTACCTATCCCACACCTTCCCTCACTTTTCTTAATTTTTATGCCACTTAACAAAGCAGTTTAGATATATACAATACATCTTGATCTGTATCATTCCCTCCTTTCAACCTATCCTTTCCCTTATTTTTTCAATTCTATGGTATATACTCATCATGGTTATTTTGAATTATCTCAAAATGTACCATGTGATGCCTAATCATGTCTGCATGTGAATGATACAATATGTCAGATCTTGTCTTGCTCCCAACTTGACAGTAACTTGCTTAATAATTAAAGCCTTAAATCTCATTTGCTAAGAGTATACCAATTTGCACTCTGCCAATGATTTCACCATTAATGTTTTTTTCTTCTAAAAACTTGTACAGAAGGACATGATGATGCTACTCAGGGGGCAGAAAGAAAGAAGATCATGTTTCCAGGGTACATGGACAATTCAGTAAGACATATCTCACGAAATAAGCCTGGCATGGGAGCATACTTCAATAATCTTAGCTACCGAGGAGAAGATAGAAGAATGTCAGTACCAGATTAGTGCTGGAAAAAAGTGAAACATTATACAAAGAAAAATAATCTTGAAGGGACAAATGAACTAAAGGCTTGTTTCAAGTGGTAGAATTCGCGAGGGGGGGGGGTAGAAGAGAGAACACGTGTGAACCAGTACTTAGACTTGAACTCAAGGACTAGGCAGTGTCCCATAGGTTTTTGCTTGAGGATGGTGTGCTACCAGTTGAACCATTGCTCTATTTCTGTTTTCCTTTCTAGTTAATTGAAGATTAACCAGAAGAGTCTCCAGATGTTCCTTCCTGGGATGGCTTTGAACTGCAGTCCTCACATCTGCTTCCTGAACTATCTGCACTTGGCTTTTCAAGTGGTAGAACTTTTGCCTAACAAAGGCACTTGCAACCCAAACAAATTTATGCAATTCATGGGGGAGGACCCCTATACACATAATTTTAACTTAGTTTCATGGATTTCTAAAAGCTTGTTTTAATGCTCTTTTCCTCTTATATTTTATTCCACAATGCCTTTGTCTCTACCTCTGTCTTTCTCTAGCACACATGCACACACAAATACACTTTCTGGGTCCTATAGTAGACTCCATTAGTCTTCATTTCATGCATTTTTTGTACCAGTACCATGTTTGCTCACTATAGTTCTTTAGTACATGAATTGTAATTCTTCTATATTGCTCTTTTTGCTCCATATGAATTTTAGGATTACTTTTCTAGTTCTGTCAAGAATTTTATTAGTACTTTGGTGAGTATTTTGAATTGGTATGCTGCTTTTATAATAAGGCCTTCTCAACAATATTGACTCAGTCACTTGATAAGCATAGAAGAACCTTCCCCCTTCTATAGTCTTTATGAACTTCTTTCTTCAGTCTAAATGGATACTATTTAGATGGATGTTCTTATTGTTTCCACTTTATTGATTTTCTTTCACTATAGAGGTCTTTTTCACCTCTTTTGTTATCTTTATTTTGAGGAATTTTACCCTCTTATAAATGAATTGTTTCCCTGAGTTTTCTCAGTGGATTAATTGTGTATGGAAAAAATTCACAAAGCCATGTGCTAGTGCCTCATGTCTGCAAATCTCAGAAGGCTCAGATATCAAGATCAAAGTTTGAAGCCAGCCCAGAGAAACTCTTATCTCCAATTAACCTCCCAAAAGCCAGAAATGAAGCTGTGGCTCAAGTGGTAGAGCACTAACCTTGAGCAAATAATTTAAGTGAGAGCAAAGCCTCAGTAACCAGCACATAAAAATACAGAAAAGAAATGTAATGAATGTAAATGATTCTAAAACCACAAAGGAAAAAAATGGGGAAGAAGAAGTAAAAAAAAAAAAAACCCTCTTAGACAAGGTTCTCAAATTGAACTGAGGAAGCTTTTTGTTGGTTCCTCCAACTTTGCAATTTGCCACGTATTTAGGTAGTATAGTACATTTTGAGGCCTATCTTAATTCCTTTCTCCTTCACCAAACATGGGACTCCATACAAGCTGGTCAGATCTAGGATATTAAGGCTGTACCCACCCTCCTCTTAGGCAACTGGTAGCCACTTCCAGGCTCAAGGAGCTTCAGTGTGTGTGTGTGTGTGTGTGTGTGTGTGTGTGTGTGTGTGTGTGTGTGTGTGTGTGTTCCACTCCTGGAACTTGAATCCAGGAATTGAACTTGAGCTGTTTTGCTCAAGGCTAGCACTCTACCATTTGATCCATAGCTCTACTTCCAACTTTTTTGGCAGTTAATTGGGGATAAGAGTCGCACAGGTTTTCTTGCCCAGGCTGGCTTTAAATGATAATTCTCACGTCATGACTGGCATATTCCAGTCAGAGAAGTAAACAGAACACTGATTCCTGAGTCCTGGTGGAAGATAGCCATAGGAACAGAGAAATCTTAAAACCTTACTCTTGATTCTTTCAGATCCATTGCACTGTGGTAAAGATACTAGAGAGGAAGCTGAGGAACTGAGAAAACTATTGGCCTAAGTCTTATCACCTTAATATCTGGGCCTCCAACAAACCATAGGCAGTGATTATGTCACTGCATAAGCTGGCAATTGGATAGCTTGACCTCCAGTGCTTTCAGACTCCACACTCCACAGTAATCCACAGGTAATATGCCTTTCTCTTTGGCAAAAGTATAGAGCCAAGGCCTTTGGTAACGGTCAACTTTGCATTCATATCACTTCATCAAATCTTTCATTGGCCATGTACTCTTACTTTCCTCTGCTATTTGATTTCACAATTCACTACCATTTATTTACTGCACTTCATAAACTCATTAATAGCTCTATTATCCAGCTTCCCACACACCATGAAAGCAGAGAGTATCTTGCTCATTTGAATACGCACAGTATCTGAGAAGCACCTAATAAACAGTAAGTATTCAACAGAGATTCAGTGAGAATAAATACTTTTCTTTGGAATATATCTTGTATTGTAGATTTATTTCACATAGCTCACAATCATGTACATAACTGCATATTGAAAGTAAATGTGAATTTTCATTTAATTTTAATCAATATTGTAACAAATTTTTCCTTAAACACTCGTAAGATTTCAATCACTCATAATATTACATTGGACAGATATACTATGATTTATCTGACCATCACTCTTCTGTTACTGGTTCTGTTACACTGTCTCCAATTGTTTATCACTATAAATAGCAGCACAACAAACCTTTGCCTAAACATTTTTATACAGTTAATTTACCAAGGGATTCCTCAAAGTCCAGATACTAAGCCAAAGTGCATGAACACTTTTAGAGTTCTTTATAACATATTGCCAAATTGCTTTTTAGCAATCATAATTTTTCCTTGTACTAAAATATGAGCAAGACTAGACCCACACATATCAGTACACAGAACCACTTCCACAAGTGATTTGTGGAAAGTTGAACTTCAAGTGGGTGGAGAACTTGAAAATCCTATTAGTCATTACTTTGTCACATAGTTTCCAACAGCTTTGTGTGTGTATGTCCTGTGGAGTAATTCACAATAATCTCAGGAAACACAAATGCATTGTCAGTGATTGGTTTATTAATTTGAAAAGCTTAAATCATGGTCATGTGGGAATGAGATATAGATCGTGTAGATTCTGATAAGTTCATGTATATGGGAAGGTGGAACATAAAAATACATAGATCTTGGTGAACACTTTTGAGGCAGAGATTGTCTTATTTCACAGTATGCCATCACAAATCTGGAAAAGTGTCTTCCACTTATAGTAAACAATAAGACAAATTATTATAGTACATTATAGTCTTCCTATTGCCATTGTTTATTTAATCTTCATGACTGGTTTGAGAAAAATATTAATATGCTTTTACATAGGAGAAAAAGCAAGGCTCAGAAATGTGACAAAAGGATATCTTTATTGTCAAACTAAAATGTCTCCTTTTTGTACCCAGTCACCATTCTGAATTGATATTTCCTAATACTAATATTTCCTAGAATTTACTTCTTGACTTCAATTGTAACTATCAACTGTGTTGTTTGCAACCAGTAAGCAGGTCAAAGCTGTGAGTCTGTCCTTACCAATATAAATAGATCCCCCACCCCCACCTTGAGTAAGAACTTTCCACTGACTTTACCAGCTTTCTCCAGCTGAAACCATCAGCAGCCCTATTCCCAGCCAGCCATGAAGAGAAGAATGTATGTCTCTAAAAGGACAGATCCACAAAGTAAGAGCCTTTCACTGGTTAGAGTACTTACTAGCTTCCTTGTATTACCCCATCACCCTGGAAACCAATTGTAAAAAAAAGGAAATGTGAGCCCACTCCTTAACAATGGGAATAGGGATGTCACCCCTTGGGTTCAGATAGAAACAAAGCAAACTACCCTGACCCAGTGTGCCTGCCTAGCTCTAGGGAGAATAACAGGGCACCCTTTTGCACAAAAGTAAAATGCTTGACTAAAATCTCCTATATCTATTATATAATCTATTCTATTCATTTTCTGACACTGGAAGGTCATATTTTCCCAATACAAAGTCCTAGTTACAGGAGGTAAAATAATTTGCAAAGTTCAACCAGGTAGTACAGTACCAGCACTTTTAAAAAACGGAGGTAACAAACAGTACAAGAAATGTATCCAATGCCTAATGTATGAAACTGTAACCTCTCTGTAATTCAGTTTGATAATAAAAACTTAGAAAAAAAAAACGGGTGTGTTTCAGTTCAAAGCCATGCTTCTACTTCACTGTGTTAATTGTCAGGGTGACTGAACAAAAGAATAAGGGGACAGACTCTCAGAACAGAGATAAGTAAGGCAGCTCCTATGAAACCAGACTAGAGAACTGAAACACACATCTAATGGAAGTAGAAGCCAAAAAGAAAAACAATCAAAGCAAAGCTAAGGCCCACTTCTTCCCAGACTATCCTGCTGTCTCTCCCTCTTCCTGACATGGTTTTCAAACTTATTATTACTCTGCTGTATCTCTCCTATGGTTTGCCTGTGTATTTTCCATCACAAGGAGGACTTGGCCACACTGCTTTGGTCTGTGGTTGGAAGGAATCTGTGTCTATGGCATCTTCTCATATATGAAAAAAAATCCAAGTATAGCCTGTGTATCGGGAACTGGTGATTCATTGCTGTGGCTTGCAGATGACATAGAAAGAAGCTCAGTAATATTTGTTTAAAGAAAGTTCCATTTTCCAAAGAAAAACAAAGGCCATTTCCTCTCCCTCAAACACTTCATGTGTCTTCAGTAGCTTAGAAGAAAGTTGTTGTGTTTTTTTCATGCAGTGAAATAAGGACTTGTATTTCTTGGTGGCCTACTAATTATCTCACAAAAGTATTCATAGTTACCTATCCAGAAAACAAAGTTCTTAGTTTTAAAACTTTGCCAGATGACCCCTAAAATGCAGTGTTGGCCCATGTTTTAAAATGTCTGCTGAATTGTGCCTGTCTATACACATACCTGTCTTTTCCTTGAACATGGACAGAGACTGGCTGTAGAAATAGTGAAGAAATAGTTCCTCTTTGCCAAACCCAGGTGAGACTGACTGTACATTGCAAAGTGAAATCTATTTCATGCATCAAGCATTTATTGGCAGCTAGTAGCTTAAGACCTTCTGATGATCAATTTCTCTTATGTTTAATAATCAAAACTCACGATTGGATTATATTTCTGAACATATGGCAATAATCAAGTGACATCAATGTGCCGTATAAATTCCTCAGACTATTCAACGATAGTCAGTTAAAACTGCCAGAAATTGTTTGTTTTTGTATGTGTGCCAGCTCTAAGGCTTGAACACAGAGCCTGGGCACTGTCCGTTATCATTTTTGCTCAAATTTGGCACTCCACTGCCTAAGCCACATCTCCATTCCTGTTTTTTTGATCATTAACAAGAGAAGAGTCCCAAGGGTTTTTCTGCCCTGGCTGACTTCGAACCTCAATCCTCAGATCTCAGCCTCCTGAATTACTAGAATCACAGGCAAAAGCCACAGCTTCTTGATGCCTTATTCACTCAATCTTCAAAGACTGAGGGGTATTTGGACCTAATTTTATTTTCAGTTTGAAGGAAATTTTTATTTCATTAGGTGTATATATAATGGAATAATCTTTACCTCACACATGGTGTATACACGTGCACATCTGAAAGAAGCTGTGAGGATGGCACAGAATGAGTGGAAAATGGGGGGAAAGGAAATCCATGCATTCTTAATAAATCTAATATTGGTCATACAATATGTTGGCATCATTGCTGATCTTTGCATCTGAGTAATTATGATCTCGTACATAAAAGACTTTTTATAACATTCCATGGATGTTTCAGAACTTACAATATTTTTTGTGATTTGATGTCTACAAACTATAGTGCCTCATTTTTTATTTAAATCCTTCCATAAAAGAGTACATTCTGATAGGATACAGATGTGTCATGCTTGTGATCCTAGCTGTTCAGGATACTTAGAACTGTGGTTCACAGTTTGAACCAGCCTGGGTAGGGAAGTGGAGCATTGGCTCACGTTAAGGAAAAGAAGCTCAGAGGCAGTACCCAGGCCCTGAGTTCAACCCCCTGGACTGCTACTTACATATAAGGAAGAAGAAGGGGAGGAGAAAAGGGAGGAGGGGGAGCAGGAGGGGGGAGGGAGAAGGGGAGGAGGAGGGCCGGGGGAGGAGAAAAAGGAGAAGGAGAAAAAGAAGGAAGAAGGAAGACAGAAGAAAAAAGATTCCGGGTGTGATGGGGAATCCACCAGAATACTAAGAAAGAATTGCAAGTTAGGGTCAGCCTGGAATATACAGTGAGTCCCTGACTTGATGTAAGGAAAGATAACATGCTTGCCAAAGAACCTCTAGAAACCAGAAAAAATATAAAGTAGAAATTAATAATTATTCATAACTGAATCCACCAAAGATTAACATTTTAGTGTATTTAAATTTTTAAACAATTGTGTATGCTTAACAGCTGAGGCCATCTAAGAATCCTGTGTGTGTGTGTGTGTGTGTGTGTGTGTGTATCTGTGTATGTATGTGCATTCACACTAACCCTCAAAATCTGTTGCAATGTAAAAGATTAGCATAAACATTCAGAAATGGGAATGTGAAAAAATCAGGTGTGTTAAATTTTTTAAATTTTCCTTGATGGGGAAATGGAGTCTAGCTGACTTGTCTGCCTGGGTTGACTTTGAACCACAAGCCTTCAGATCTTAACCTCCTGAGTAGCTAGAATTATAGATGTGAGACACCAAGGCCTGGCTGCTTTTATTCCTGACTATTCATGTGTATATGTATGAAATTATCTCTATAACCTAAGCCTCAGAATGAACAAGTAATGATGTATACTTCCTACTGGGTTTTTCTTTATATTCATTCTTATGTTCAACCTTTTTGTCTTCAAGACCATTTTTAATTTCCACAGATTTTATCATTCACCTTGATTTATTCTGCCCCTCAAACTACATTCTATATTTGGCATCCAAGGTCTTTCATGTTCTTTCTATTTCAATTTGATGGCCTTGTTACTTCTCCCTTTTACATTTCCAACCAAAATATGGAATCCAGTGCTAATCACATTTCATCTTTTTTTCTTTCTACCCTTATCACAACAGGGCATCCTATGTATTTAGTGTCAACTAAAAAAAAAATCTTTCGGGCTGGGGATATAGCCTAGTGGCAAGAGTGCCTGCCTCGGATACACGAGGCCCTAGGTTCGATTCCCCAGCACTACATATACAGAAAACGGCCAGAAGCGGCGCTGTGGCTCAAGTGGCAGAGTGCTAGCCTTGAGCGGGAAGAAGCCAGGGACAGTGCTCAGGCCCTGAGTCCAAGGCCCAGGACTGGCCAAAAAAAAAAAAAAAAAAAAAAAATCTTTCTCACCATGCAAGACCTAGTTCAAGTGTAATTTTTCAGGCTAAAGAAATCTGTTCTCAAGCTCCCAGAATTCTGCTACCCTCCTTCCTTATTATCCAAAATTGAAATTAAACTCCTGTAAAAGCCGTTGCTACATATTTTATCAATTCTGGCCATTCAAAAAATTGTATATATAATCTACTTGCACAAAGGAATGTGTAGATGAATAATGGAAAGTAATTTTCCCTTCCTAAAATAAAATTGCGTTTAATAACTAAAATGTCAAAAGAATCAAAAGTCTTGATGAATTACTAGTAATTTTCAGATTTTGGAAATTTAACTTTCCATAGCCATAGAGAATAATAGCATACTTTTACTTATCATTTCATATTACACTTGAAACATACTTAAATGTGGAGTGTTAGCTCAAAGTTGTTAGTATGATAGCCATACTTCTTACTATCAAAAAAGGGAGTATGAGTTTAAATACCTATTGTCAGCATTAATCTTCCCTTGTTGCATACCATATTCCTGGAGAATATGATGTAAGGAGAAACTACTTTTTTCTCACTGAAGAAATTTTATAATAGAGAGTTAAATTTTCAAAAAATAAACTGATACTTAATATTTTTATAGAATGACAACATCTTTCTATGTGAAATCTATTTTCAGGAATGAATACTATACCTATACACTTTACTAGTATACAATACTTTTGAAAGGTAAAGAGCATACCCAAGCAGGAATAAACTATATTTAAGGTCATATAAGTTGTTATAAAAAGGTCTTGCATTCTTAGAAACCATACTTTACTAAAACTATCTGCAGGTTGAATCTAATTCCATTGGTGCTATGGGATTCTGAATAGTTTCTAAGTGGATTTTGACAGGTGTTGTACAGAGTGGCAGTATAAGCCTTTAGCCTTGCATTTTTACAAAGCCAGTTGAAGGTTGTGTGTTATGTTGTGTCCCATGTTAGTGATGCGTATATCAGATAAGGTTGAAAGATTTCACTTAAATGATGCCCAAAATGAAATACTCATTATGTAAATTTCCGACGAATACAACAGCCCTTTGCATGCAGCAGTTGCAAGGAGGAAATATGAGATGTGGCTCCAGAAAGCTAAGGTTCCTTTTGCTCCACAAACATAGCAGAATTTGTGGTTTCAAATGAGTTAATTTAAAAGCTACTCTTTAAGGTAAGAACACATACATAAGAGATTCTGATAGTTCTGTAATTAATTCCAAGCACATCTGTAGATCCTTGTGAGGCAGGAGCCTTAGATTTAAAGTACATACACACATATGCAAGAAGAGTTTGATTGCTTCATAAATCAGAATTCTCGCCCCCCCCCCCCACCCCGAATCCCTGTTGTGTGTTTTTAATTCCTTTTTCTAGGTGCTTCTTCCTCTTCCTTATCCAATCTGCTCAAAGGGCTATTCTCAGGCCAACCACTTCCCTTCTCCTCCCTGCACACCATATGTCTAAGCTGATGCTTTGCCAGTCTCAAAAGTCAGCAGTGATAGGACTGATCATCCCAAATGGTCAGCAGAGCAACTGGAATAGCTGGCACAGCATGTGTTCAAATGTTTCATAACAATGCCGAACCAATATTCATAATCGTTGGAAAAATTAACATGAGAATATTGAAAGGGGTGACATTGACCAAGATGTGTTGTATTCCTAAACTGCTTGGCTAAATGGTAACTCCTTTGTACAGCTACCTACAGATAATAATAGTAAAAAAATAAATTAAAAAGTAAAACAAGAAGAATTTCCAGAAGGATGCAGATTTTCCTCATATTCCTTTATTATGCAACTGTATTTTGTTTCTAATGGAATTCAGTGAATTCTAATCACAGCAAATTTTCTTAAAACTCTTCTAAAATTAGTTCAGTCTGATGTGTGGTAATTTTCAAGAAAATGCAGTTAGGCCACAATGTTTAACAAAAATCTAATATTATTTCCATACCTTTTATTGTTATTATAAAGGTGATACATAGAATGGTTACAAATATATAACTCAGATAATAGGAACATTTCTTTTTGAACAATGTCACCCATTCCCTTGCTCTTTTCCACATTTTTTCCTTCCATCCCTACCCATAAGTTGTGCAGTACATTCTCAACATAGTGTCTAGTGAGTACCACTGCTGCA
Organism: Perognathus longimembris pacificus; assembly: GCF_023159225.1. Classification (NCBI taxonomy): domain Eukaryota; kingdom Metazoa; phylum Chordata; class Mammalia; order Rodentia; family Heteromyidae; genus Perognathus; species Perognathus longimembris. The sequence continues at coordinate 55,563,681 of NC_063188.1, forward strand.
TTTGTTCACCCTTCTACCTCCATTTCTGTGCTCCCCACAATCCCAAAGACAGATAAACACACAACACCAAAAGAAAAAAGCAGCAACAAAGAAAAACTCTGGTTTCCATTTCCTGGAATTAATTTTGATAAATATTATTTTATATGATCAGATGCAGATAGGTATTATGCCTTTGTGTTCTTCTCCTAAGAATATCTTCCTGTTTTTGAATATCTCACTGTGTTAATATCTCACTATGTGTGAATGCCTTTCAACATGTTTGGCCATAAAGGAAATGCAAATCAAAACAACACTGAGATTTCCACCTGACCCCAGTTAGAATTGCCATTATCAAGAAAACTAACAATAACAAATGCTAGTGGGGATATAGCCAAAAGGGGATGCTACTACTCTTAGTGGAAATGTTAACTTGTTCAGACACTTTTGAAAGCAATATGAAGGGTCCTTAAAAGACTAAACATAGAGTTCCCCTATGACCTGGAAATCCCACTTCTGGGACTACAAACAGCACACTAGACCTACCAGCGCAAGGACGTTCATTGCAGCATTTTTTTCACCATAGCAAAGATATGGAATCAGCCCAGATACCCTGCAGTGGGCAAATGGATCAAGAAAATGTGGTATATATACATATACACAATGGAATTCTATGCTTCCATCAGAAGGAATGATATTGTACCACTCATAAGGAAATGGAAAGACTTGGAAAAAAAATATATTAAGAGAAATAAGTCAGACTCAGAGGAATATAGGTTGTATGGTTTTCCTCATTTGTGGTAGCAAGACTGTCTGTAAATCTACAAGTAAACACACTGGATTGTAATAAAAAATTTTAAAAACACTGCAACATGAAAAAAATCTAATTTTTATGGAATGATCTTCACTCAATTTAACAGCTTTCTTTCTTTCATCTACTTATTGTATTTGTGTGACTTATATTAAGACTTAAGATGGATTTTGTGGGAAAAAGTGAACTATTTGGGCCTACTATCATTGGAGGTCCACAGATGAAACAGTTTTAGGACAATAAATCTATCATGGTAGCTTTTGTAGCCTGAAGACTGAAAGTCTAACGCTCCAACCATATACTTTTAGATAATGCAAGAAAATAATATCAAAATGGCCTTTATCTCATATGGCTTAGTTTTTGTTTCTTCACTACTGAAATCAAGTTCACTATTGACCTAATACAAATCAAGTTTTGAATTGACCTAATAAATGTAATAACATAAACAAAGAGAATAACATACATATGTGATGCATACTAGATAAATGTTGGCCTACCACCTCAATCCTGAGCCACATTACCACAAATCCTTGAGATTCCTTTTTCTCATTTACTGAAAGTTTCCCCATGAAACCATTTGTATTTGTAGCTCTAGATGAAATGCTATATATGAAAATATCTAACAAAGGACCAACCCAGAACACAATTGACACTAAGAAATTTTCAATAAGTAAATATCCATGTAGTTTATTCAGTAACAGGTTTGTGGCCTCAATTATTTCTGTCAGTTTGATTTTTGTTTTTATGTCTTAGAAAGATTGAAGAATTTTAATCTTATTCAGAAATAAGTTCTTATAAAAGAGATTGTTTTTATGTATGAAAAGATTGCTGCATGCATTATATCTTACTAATAAAATCCTCTTTAATGAAGAAATTGGTATGTTTAAATATTCTACTTCAATTGGTAGGAAAAATCTGTCAAAAATTGATTTAGGCTAGGCACTGGTGGCTCACATCTGTAATCCTACTTATTCAGGAGGCTGAGATCTGAGGATCATGGTCCAGGCCAGCTCAGGAAAGAATATCCACAAAACTCTTTTATCTCCAATAAAAAAAATTGCCCAAAAAGTTGGAAATGGAGCTGTGACTCAAGTTGTAGAGTGCTAACCTTGAACAAAAGAAGTTCAGGGATAGTACCCAGATCCTGAGTTCAAACTCCAGGACAGGAATAAAAGTCTCCTAACTAATGAAGTGCCTTGAATTTTAAAGAGGAAACCTGAGTCCCATCTTCCCTGTTCTCTCACATTTCTCATATTCTATCTGCATCATTACACTCCTGTGACAACTGACATATAAGAAAACATTTTATTCTGTTGTTTCCTAAGTGCAATTAAAGAAATTGTCTGGTAATTGTGGTCTTTGAAAAAAGTCAAAAAACATAGGTAAACAAAGTCATACTTGAAGAGTCATTTCATTTTAGCCAGCCATTGATGAACCACTCTCCTTGCTCATGAGACGAGAACGGGTCACAGAGCTGCCATGACGAGATAGCTGGTCACGGAATTCTGAGGCCATGAAATAATAAAGAATTGGATCCAAAAGGCAGCAGAGGCTTGCAAGGCACAGACAAAAAGGATGAAAATACAGAGTGCTTTCGGCAATGGGACAGCTACTAATAACGGTTTCCTTTACCATTGTGTAAAAAACAAAGTTAATGTGATAGGGAGTGAAGCAAATGAAGAAGACTGCAGCACACATAAAAACCATCCTCAATGCTTTTCGCCGCTCACTCATCCCTTGGAAAGCTATCGGTGGCTGACTCAAGGATATCGTGGTTTTCCAGGTACAACATGCAATGATGATCACTGGGATCACAAAGCCAGCTAGCTCTGCAATTGTAACCATTGTAACCAAAACCACTGCATTCGTTTTCTTATAACCAAGATCAGCAAAGCAGGAGTCAGTGTTGTTGCGTAACCCAGCACTTCTCAGGATAGGAAATGGCAAACAGGCAGTCCCCACGATGACCCAGATGGCAGCACTGATGCCCACATCATACCTACGCTTCCAGTTCCTGGCCCTGAATGGCTTGAGGAGAAAGAGGCACCTCTGAAGGCTAATGCATGTCAGGAAGCAAATGCTGGCATACATGTTGAGATACTTCAAATAGAAGCACAGCAGGCACAGGGCCCTCTGGAAAGGCCAGTGGTGGCTGATGTAATAGTAGATCCGGAGGGGTAAAGACAGCACGTGAGCAAGGTCAGCCACAGAGAGGTTGATCATGAAAATGATGGCTTTGTTTCTCTTGCTGATGAAGCGGCAGAGAACCCACAAGGCTGCACTGTTGGCCAGAAGACCAGGGATGAAGATGATAATGTAGGTGGTCGCATAGAGGGAGTACTGAAATGACATACTGCTGATATTGCAGTTGGTCTCAGCACTGCTGGTACTGCTACTCTCCATCTTGAATGTGTCTGTATATTCATCAAGAAAAGCCGCAAATTGATTATCCCAGCTGAAAGCAAAAGCAAAAACAAGAATGTAATAGTTAACTAATTCTTTAGCCAACACCAAGATCTCTTATGCCTTGAGAGACATACACTATAGAATTAGAAGGACCTAATTATAAATAAAGAAGTAGAGGGGGCTGGGAATGTGGCTTAGTGGTAGAGTGCTTGCCTAGCAGGCATAAAGCCCTGGGTTTGATTCCTCAGCACCACATACACAGAAAAAGCCAGAAATGGCACCGTGGCTCCAGCGGTAGAGTGCTAGCCTTGACCAAAAAGAAGCCAGGGACAGTACTCAGGCCCTGAGTCCCAAGCCCCAGCACTGGCAAAAAAAGAAGTAGTAGTAGTATAGGTTTAGGAAAGATATGCTTATTTGGTCCAAAGTCACTCAGTGAATCAATTAAAGGACAGCATTATCCCACAACTGTCTTCTCAGATTCTGTAAACTATTCCTCGAAAGCACTGAAGCCTTGAAATATTCAGTCTATTATTATCAGCATGACAAAAACAGTATAACATCAGAGCATATTTCTTTTGCCCAAATTTATCTTTCCAAAAGCCCTAGTTAGAGCAAATACATCACTACTCCCAATCTTAATGGTAGAAATTCAGCTTCATCTTTTAAGTTGCCTTATCTCCCCTTCATCTAACATCCTGTCTACCCAGTCCTGGCTTATTATCGTAGCACCCCAGCAATTAGAATATGGTGCTGACTGATTTTCAAGACCTTATTATTCTATCTTAACAACTTAGTATTCTGAGGTTCTCCCGCAGTTTGTCTACTTGCCTTGGATTAAGAACCATTGCTGGGGCTTGAAATGTGGTTTAGTGGTATAGTGCTTACCTAGTATGCGCAAAGCCCTGGGTTTGATTCCCCAGCACCACATAAACAGAAAAAGCCAGAAGTGGTGATGTGGCTCAAGAGGTAGAGTGCTAGCCTTGAGCAAAAAGAAGCCAGCCTCAGGAACAGAAAAAAAAAAAAAACCATTGCGTGTTTATGTGCAAGATTTCACTAATGTATTAATTTAAAGGGTAAACTAGGACTTGTACTCACAGAATCTTGGAAGAGACCAGTTCTCCCTCAAAGAGGAATCTGGTACTTGTGTGAAATAATGTCACATTATTTAACAGCCACATGTGAACATTGTGTAAGCCACCACCAAAACAAGACCACAAAAACTTTTTTTGGTTAGGTCCTGGGCTCAAACTCGGGGCCTGGGCACTGTCCCTGAGCTTTTGTGCTTAAGGCTATAGCTCTACCACTTGAGCCACAGTTCCACTTCTATTTTTGGTGCTGAATTGGACATGAGAATCTTAAGAAATTTCCTGCCAAAGTTGGCTTTGAACTATAATCCTTAGATCTCAGCCTCCTGAGTAGCTAGAACTATACACATGAGTCACTGGCATTCAGCACAAAACTATGTTTCATATAATTTATTATTTAATGTATTAATCAATCCTTTTATGAAGACCAGCATCCTACTAGGACTTTTAAAGTCATACTTATATGACATTAGTACAGTTGTTTATTATGCTTTATATCAGAGTAGAGTTAAAGAAAGATAATCTAGAGCTTTTAAAGGCTTGCTCACATAGTTGTGCACATTGCCTGCACAAAACAATGACAGAACAACAGTCTATTTTACTTTAACTAGTCTGGAAAATTTCAGAATGGGAACAACTTTTGGTAATCATCAATTCTGCTTCCAGAGAGTTCATTCCAGTCACATGTGTACTACATGGAACATTGGGGTCTCAAATAGAAGGACAAGTGCCTAATCTCCATATGCACCCTTCTTGCAAGTGGAAATTGTGCAAGAACGCTTCTGTTATAATACAGGGATGATTCTTATTTTATTCAGACATAGAAAAGGAAGTGAGAGGTTTTCTTTTCCACTTCAGGTGGGACAAAATGTTCTTATGGTTTCTATTGTGTTTTCTTTCCTGTTTTGAAACTGTAGTGGTATTAGATGATCCTTATTAGTGACAGAATCTCTAATCCTACACCAATGCATAATGGTGTATTAAAAATAAAAACCCTCAGTGTGTTCACAGATAGAAAATTGTTAGTCTTGATAAGCTTCTGTTACTCTAAAAGGCACTTTCATTTTTCCTCCTCTTCTACTCACCTAACTT